>NW_028283723.1:220000-367413 GCF_059441095.1 Idiotropiscis lumnitzeri | reverse complement strand
GTCAGTTATGAATGAATAAATGAATAAATAAATAAAGAATGCCACCTTTCATTTCACAGGGCACACCGGACGGCGTACCAGCAGGTAAAAGTCGGAGTAATTAAATAAATACAAAAAGAATGGCTGGGGAATAAAAAAATAATACGTTTTAATAATAATTTGGTTTTTTTGTTATAAAATGAATTTCACTCTCTCTCTCCCCGTATATATATATATATATATATATATTTATTATATACATTGTATATTTTTTTTAAGCATTTTTGAAGGTGCGCCGCTACTTCGCGGATTTTCAGTTTTCGCGGGTGGGTCTCGGTCCCCATTAACCGCGATAACCGAGGGTTCACTGTACTCCATAAAATTTACAAAAAGCGAGGTGAAACACTCAATCAGGGCTGCTTTTTTTTTAACATTTCTCGAGGGCCATGGCGAGCCATTTAAAAAAAGCTGCACAACTAACGTATAAAATATTGATAAATTTGCTCGGCCTGATGTGTGTGTTAAGTTTCACGAGTTGTCGTTCATATTTAGAACCTCATAATCAGCGTTGTTTTATTGCCGAACAGTGCAATGCCACTCCCAAAACTTTTCACGAAAAAGGACAAATTTCGTATTGTGACATCCTCATGGCCGAAACAGTCATCCGAGCATATATGAGGGCAACCTTGTTGAGTTGCACGGAGAAAAACATCCAAGAAAATAACTTGTATTAGCTTTTACCAGTTGGTGGCGCTACTACTACGATGAAAAATAAGTCGGTAGATGTCTTCAGGGCTGAAGTATCCTCAAATGTGTACAACTTCGAGAAGATAGGATCATCTGAGTCATGTTGCCGGAGCTTTTGTTGCCACAGAGTACAATCGGACTTTTCAGCACCGTAATAGCCACGCCTTTTGCCAAAACGTCACAAAATTCGGCAGAGAGTAAGATCATTGTCTTGAGTCTTTTCTGACTAATTTTCAGTCGGATTCGTCAAAAGGGCACCGTGCAGTACGTGAAAATTAAAATAAAAACAAATTTTTGATTCCACTTGGCGGCACTGTGTGTATAACAAAATAATAACATTAAGATGTCTTCAGGTCGGGACGTTTTATTTACAGGTGAAGGTTTGGATTTTTAGGAGCATGTGCAGGGGAGTTATTAAGCATTCATTTATTTGTATTAGGTTCATTTTGTCTTCTTATTATTGATATTTGACTGATTCATTAAAAGCAGACAATTATGTTTTAGGTTAATTTTTTCACTGACATGTTTCGGCGAGTCTTTCGCCTTCTTCAGAGTGTCGCATGATGGTGTCTTGAGCTGATGTTCCATGAGGGTGTGACTTACCTGTCAAAAAAATGAAAAAAATCAGAGCAGTAAAAGAACAAGCACAACATGAACATTACAAATCAGCAATCACTGACCACTGCAAAAGGGAAAACCACATCATGGACCGGGAGAAGGGCAGGGTCATCCGCACAGAAGAGAACAAACAACAGCGCTGGATCAGAGAGGCCATTGAGATCTGCAAGCGAGGCATAAAAACCATGAACAGAGACAAGGGAGCCTTCATCCTCTCTACCACCTGGACCAGCATCTTGGCGGAGTGAACGGACAGCGGGGGGCGTGACTTGCCTTCATTCTTGTGACAGGTAAGTCACGCCCTCATGGAACATCATCTGATAAAGACGGGTCACAAGGCACCATCATGTGACACTCTGAAGAAGGCGAAAGACTTTCGTATTGTGACATGCTCAAGGCCTAAACACTCATCCGAGCAAATATAAGGTAGATTTTGTTAACCTGCCCGGAGAAAAACATCAACGAAAATAATTTGTATTTGTTTTAACCAGTTGGTGGCGCTACCACTGCGATCAAAAATAAGTTGGCAGCCGTCTTCAGGGCCTGAATATCCTCAAATGTGAAAAATTTCGAGAAGATGGATCATCTGAATCATTTTGCAGGAACTTTTGTTGCCACGGAGAATAATCAGACTCTGCGGCACCGTAATAGCCACGCCCTTCGAAGGAAAGTCACAAAAATAGGGATAGAGTAAGATCAATGTCTTGAGTCTTTTCTAGCCAATTTTCAATCAGATTCGTTAAAAGGGCACCGTGCAGTACGTCAAAATGTAAAAAATTATATTGATTGGCGCAAGGTGTATAACTGAATATAAACATATAGATGTCTTCAGGTACAGACTCTTTATGTACATGTGAAGTTTTGGATTTTTAGCAGCATGTGCAGGAGAGTTATTAAGCATTTTGTCCATTGCGGCGAAGGAAATCTTAAGTGAAAACTTTGAAGCCCCGCCCCCGTCATATAGTATTTCGGAAACAAAAAATTTTAGCCCCAGTGTTTGTCCCAGGTCTTCAGATGCTACAGACAGAATTTTAAGGCAATCAGATGAAGCCTTTAGGATCAGGGTGCAAAAGAATGACCCCTGTAAACATGCAAAAAAGGGCAAAAGTCGGACTTTCAAAAATTCATAACTCACTTCCTGTTCATATTAGACGTTAAAATATCAAATTTTTCGCCATGCCCGATGAGACTGCCAAGTTTGGTGAGTTTTTGTGCATGTTTCGGGGGTCAAAAATGCGATCGAACAATCGGAAAAATAATAATAATAATAATTTCTACAAAAACAATAGGGACTTCGCAGCGGTCGCTGCTCAGGCCCTAATAATAATAATAATAATAATAATAAAAGTAATAATATTTTCTACAAAAACAATAGGGACCTCGCCGCGGTCGCTGCTCGGGCCCCAATAATAATTTCTACACAAAGTCCATTGTGGTGACCCGCCCCCTTTTAAGTAAATTCAAAATGGCCGACTTCCTGTAAAACCTAGCTCATTGCTCCAAGAGACTTTTTTGTAGGTCTTGGTCTTATACATACAGTGAACCCTCGCTACTTCGCGGTTCACCTTTCGCGGGTTCAGTGCTTCGCGGGTATAAAAAATATTCGGGGGCATTGTAGTTTCGCCGAGCGGCACGACGGGGCGCTGGAGCGGTTAGACGGCCGGCGTGCGCCGAAGAAGAGCGTGGGCGAAGAGGAGAGTGGACGAAGAAGAGCACGTTCCCCCGGACACGATCGGTGGCGACGTTTCGCGCGGTTCGGACCGTACCAGAGCTCCGGCCGGCGTGCGTGGCAGTTAAGCCGTAGAGGAGCACCTTCCCCGGGCACGGGCGGTGCCAAGCGGCCCCTAAGTTTAACCGAATGGAAGCTCCGGAGGAGGAGGGCATGCTCGCGTCACAGTAAGCCGAAGAGGAGCACCTTCCCCGGGCACGGGCGGTTCCAAGCGGCCCCTAAGTTTAACCGAATGGAAGCTCCGCAGGAGGAGGGCATGCTCGCGTCACAGTAAGCCGAAGAGGAGCACCTTCCCCGGGCACGGGCGGTGCCAAGCGGCCCCTAAGTTTAACCGAATGGAAGCTCCGGGGGAGGAGGGCGGGCGTGTGTCACAGTTAAGCCAAAATGGAGCACCTCTTCTGCCCGGGCACGAGCGGAGCGCGAGGCTGTCAGTTATGAATGAATAAATGAATAAATAAATAAAGAATGCCACCTTTCATTTCACAGGGCACACCGGACGGCGTACCAGCAGGTAAAAGTCGGAGTAATTAAATAAATACAAAAAGAATGGCTGGGGAATAAAAAAATAATACGTTTTAATAATAATTTGGTTTTTTTGTTATAACATGAATTTCACTCTCTCTCTCTCTCTCCCCCCGTATATATATATATATATATATATATATATATATATATATATATATATATATATATTTATATATTTATTATATATATTGTATATTTTTTTTTTGCATTTTTGAAGGTGCGCCGCTACTTCGCGGATTTTCAGTTTTCGCGGGTGGTCTCGGTCCCCATTAACCGCGATAACCGAGGGTTCACTGTACTCCATAAAATTTACAAAAAGCGAGGTGAAACACTCAACCAGAGCTGCTTTTTTTTAACATTTCTCGAGGGCCATGGCGAGCCATTTCAAAAAAGCTGCACAACTAACGTATAAAATATTGATAAATTTGCTCGGCCTGATGTGTGTGTAAAGTTTTACGAGTTGTCGTTCATATTTAGAACCTCATAATCAGCTTTGTTTTATTGCCGAACAGTGCAATGCCACTCCACAACTTTTCACGAAAAATCACGAATTTCGTATTGTGACATCCTCATGGCCGAAACAGTCATCCGAGCATATATGAGGGCGACCTTGTTGAGTTGCACGGAGAAAAACATCCAAGAAAATAACTTGTATTAGCTTTTACCAGTTGGTGGCGCTACTACTACGATGTAAAATAAGTTGGTAGATGTCTTCAGGGCTGAAGTATCCTCAAATGTGTACAACTTCGAGAAGATAGGATCATCTGAGTCATGTTGCCGGAGCTTTTGTTGCCACAGAGTACAATCGGACTTTTCAGCACCTTAATAGCCACGCCTTTTGCCAAAACGTCACAAAATTCGGCAGAGAGTAAGATCATTGTCTTGAGTCTTTTCTGACTAATTTTCAGTCGGATTCGTCAAAAGGGCACCGTGCAGTACGTGAAAATTAAAATAAAAACAAATTTTTGATTCCACTTGGCGGCACTGTGTGTATAACAAAATAATAACATTAAGATGTCTTCAGGTCGGGACGTTTTATTTACAGGTGAAGGTTTGGATTTTTAGGAGCATGTGCAGGGGAGTTATTAAGCATTCCTTTATTTGTATTAGGTTCATTTTGTCTTCTTATTATTGATATTTGACTGATTCATTAAAAGCAGACAATTATGTTTTAGGTTAATTTTTTACCTGACATGTTTCGGCGAGTCTTTCGCCTTCTTCAGAGTGTCGCATGATGGTGTCTTGAGCTGATGTTCCATGAGGGTGTGACTTACCTGTCAAAAAAATGAAAAAATCAGAGCAGTAAAAGAACAAGCACAACATGAACATTACAAATCAGCAATCACTGACCACTGCAAAAGGGAAAACCACATCATGGACCGGGAGAAGGGCAGGGTCATCCGCACAGAAGAGAACAAACAACAGCGCTGGATCAGAGAGGCCATTGAGATCTGCAAGCGAGGCATAAAAACCATGAACAGAGACAAGGGAGCCTTCATCCTCTCTACCACCTGGACCAGCATCTTGGCGGAGTGAACGGACAGCGGGGGGCGTGACTTGCCTTCATTCTTGTGACAGGTAAGTCACGCCCTCATGGAACATCAGCTGATAAAGACGGGTCACAAGACACCATCATGTGACACTCTGAAGAAGGCGAAAGACTTTCGTATTGTGACATGCTCAAGGCCTAAACACTCATCCGAGCAAATATAAGGTAGATTTTGTTAACCTGCCCGGAGAAAAACATCAACGAAAATAATTTGTATTTGTTTTAACCAGTTGGTGGCGCTACCACTGCGATCAAAAATAAGTTGGCAGCCGTCTTCAGGGCCTGAATATCCTCAAATGTGAAAGATTTCCAGAAGATGGATCATCTGAATCATTTTGCAGGAACTTTTGTTGCCACGGAGAATAATCAGACTCTGCGGCACCGTAATAGCCACGCCCTTTGAAGGAAAGTCATAAAAATAGGGATAGAGTAAGATCAATGTCTTGAGTCTTTTCTAGCCAATTTTCAGTCGGATTCGTTAAAAGGGCACCGTGCAGTACGTCAAAATGTAAAGATTTATATTGATTGGCGCAAGGTGTATAACTGAATATAAACATATAGATGTCTTCAGGTACCGACTCTTTATGTACATGTGAAGTTTTGGATTTTTAGCATCACGTGCAGGAGAGTTATTAAGCATTTTGTCCATTGCGGCGAAGGAAATCTTAAGTGAAAACTTTGAAGCCCCGCCCCCGTCATATAGTATTTCGGAAACAAAAAATTTTAGCCCCAGTGTTTGTCCCAGGTCTTAAGATGCTCCAGACAGAACTTTAAGGCAATCAGATGAAGCCTTTAGGATCAGGGTGCAAAAGAATGACCCCTGTAAACATGCAAAAAAGGGCAAAAGTCGGACTTTCAAAAATTCATAACTCACTTCCTGTTCATATTAGACGTTAAAAAATATCAAATTTTTCGCCATGCCCGATGAGACTGCCAAGTTTGGTGAGTTTTTGTGCATGTTTCGGGGGTCAAAAATGCGATCGAACAATCGGAAAAATAATAATAATAATAATTTCTACAAAAACAATAGGGACTTCTTAGCGGTCGCTGCTCAGGCCCTAATAATAATAATAATAATAATAATAATAATAAAAGTAATAATATTTTCTACAAAAACAATAGGGACCTCGCCGCGGTCGCTGCTCGGGCCCCAATAATAATTTCTACACAAAGTCCATTGTGGAGACCCGCCCCCTTTTAAGTAAATTCAAAATGGCCGACTTCCTGTAAAACCTAGCTCATTGCTCCAAGAGACTTTTTTGTAGGTCTTGGTCTTATACATACAGTGAACCCTCGCTACTTCGAGGTTCACCTTTCGCGGGTTCAGTGCTTCGCGGGTCTAAAAAATATTCGGGGGCATTGTAGTTTCGCCGAGCGGCACGACGGGGCGCTGGAGCGGTTAGACGGCCGGCGTGCGCCGAAGAAGAGCGTGGGCGAAGAGGAGAGTGGACGAAGAAGAGCACGTTCCCCCGGACACGATCGGTGGCGACGTTTCGCGCGGTTCGGACCGTACCAGAGCTCCGGCCGGCGTGCGTGGCAGTTAAGCCGTAGAGGAGCACCTTCCCCGGGCACGGGCGGTTCCAAGCGGCCCCTGAGTTTAACCGAATGGAAGCTCCGGAGGAGGAGGACATGCTCGCGTCACAGTAAGCCGAAGAGGAGCACCTTCCCCGGGCACGGGCGGTTCCAAGCGGCCCCTAAGTTTAACCGAATGGAAGCTCCGGAGGAGGAGGGCATGCTTGCGTCACAGTAAGCCGAAGAGGAGCACCTTCCCCGGGCACGGGCGGTGCCAAGCGGCCCCTAAGTTTAACCGAATGGAAGCTCCGGGGGAGGAGGGCGGGCGTGTGTCACAGTTAAGCTGAATTGGAGCACCTCTTCTGCCGGGCACGAGCGGAGCGCGAGGCTGTCAGTTATGAATGAATAAATGAATAAATAAATAAAGAATGCCACCTTTCATTTCACAGGGCACACCGGACGGCGTACCAGCAGGTAAAAGTCGGAGTAATTAAATAAATACAAAAAGAATGGTTGGGGAATAAAAAAATAATAAGTTTTAATAATAATTTGTTTTTTTTGTTATAACATGAATTTCACTCTCTCTCTCTCTCTCTCCCCCCGTATATATATATATATATATATATATATATATATATATTTATTATATATATTGTATATTTTTTTTAAGCATTTTTGAAGGTGCGCCGCTACTTCGCGGATTTTCAGTTTTCGCGGGTGGTCTCGGTCCCCATTAACCGCGATAACCGAGGGTTCACTGTACTCCATAAAATTTACAAAAAGCGAGGTGAAACACTCAACCAGGGCTGCTTTTTTTAACATTTCTCGAGGGCCATGGTGAGCCATTTCAAAAAAGCTGCACAACTAACGTATAAAATATTGATAAATTTGCTCGGCCTGATGTGTGTGTAAAGTTTCACGAGTTGTTGTTCATATTTAGAACCTCATAATCAGCGTTGTTTTATTGCCGAACAGTGCAATGGCACTCCCACAACTTTTCATGAAAAAGGACAAATTTCGTATTATGACATCCTCATGGCCCGAAACAGTCATCCGAGCATATATGAGGGCGACCTTGTTGAGTTGCACGGAGAAAAACATCCAAGAAAATAACTTGTATTAGCTATAAGCAGTTGGTGGCGCTACTACTACGATGAAAAATAAGTTGGTAGATGTCTTCAGGGCTTAAGTATCCTCAAATGTGTGCAACTTCGAGAAGATAGGATCATCTGAGTCATGTTGCTGGAGCTTTTGTTGCCACAGAGTACAATCGGACTTTTCAGCACCGTAATAGCCATGCCTTTTGCCAAAACGTCACAAAATTCGGCAGAGAGTAAGATAATTGTCTAGAGTCTTTTCTGACTAATTTTCAGTCGGATTCGTCAAAAGGGCACCGTGCAGTACGTGAAAATTAAAATAAAAAAAAATTTTTGATTCCACTTGGCGGCACTGTGTGTATAACAAAATAATAACATTAAGATGTCTTCAGGTCAGGACGTTTTATTTACAGGTGAAGGTTTGGATTTTTAGGAGCATGTGCAGGGGAGTTATTAAGCATTCATTTATTTGTATTAGGTTCATTTTGTCTTCTTATTATTGATATTTGACTGATTCATTAAAAGCAGACAATTATGTTTTAGGATAATTTTTTACCTGACATGTTTCGGCGAGTCTTTCGCCTTCTTCAGAGTGTCGCATGATGGTGTCTTGAGCTGATGTTCCATGAGGGTGTGACTTACCTGTCAAAAAAATTAAAAAATCAGAGCAGTAAAAGAACAAGCACAACATGAACATTACAAATCAGCAATCACTGACCACTGCAAAAGGGAATACCACATCATACCGGGAGAAGGGCAGGGTCATCCGCACAGAAGAGAACAAACAACAGCGCTGGATCAGAGAGGCCATTGAGATCTGCAAGCGAGGCATAAAAACCATGAACAGAGACAAGGGAGCCTTCATCCTCTCTACCACCTGGACCAGCATCTTGGCAGAGTGAACGGACAGCGGGGGGCGTGACTTGCCTTCATTCTTGTGACAGGTAAGTCACGCCCTCATGGAACATCAGCTGATAAAGACGGGTCACAAGACACCATCATGTGACACTCTGAAGAAGGCGAAAGACTTTTGTATTGTGACATGCTCAAGGCCTAAACACTCATCCGAGCAAATATAAGGTAGATTTTGTTAACCTGCCCGGAGAAAAACATCAACGAAAATAATTTGTATTTGTTTTAACCAGTTGGTGGCGCTACCACTGCGATCAAAAATAAGTTGGCAGCCGTCTTCAGGGCCTGAATATCCTCAAATGTGAAAAATTTCGAGAAGATGGATCATCTGAATCATTTTGCAGGAACTTTTGTTGCCACGGAGAATAATCAGACTCTGCGGCACCGTAATAGCCACGCCCTTCGAAGGAAAGTCACAAAAATAGGGATAGAGTAAGATCAATGTCTTGAGTCTTTTCTAGCCAATTTTCAATCAGATTCGTTAAAAGGGCACCGTGCAGTACGTCAAAATGTAAAAAATGATATTGATTGGCGCAAGGTGTATAACTGAATATAAACATATAGATGTCTTCAGGTACAGACTCTTTATGTACATGTGAAGTTTTGGATTTTTAGCAGCATGTGCAGGAGAGTTATTAAGCATTTTGTCCATTGCGGCGAAGGAAATCTTAAGTGAAAACTTTGAAGCCCCGCCCCTGTCATATAGTATTTCGGAAACAAAAAATTTTAGCCCCAGTGTTTGTCCCAGGTCTTCAGATGCTACAGACAGAATTTTAAGGCAATCAGATGAAGCCTTTAGGATCAGGGTGCAAAAGAATGACCCCTGTAAACATGCAAAAAAGGGCAAAAGTCGGACTTTCAAAAATTCATAACTCACTTCCTGTTCATATTAGACGTTAAAATATCAAATTTTTCGCCATGCCCGATGAGACTGCCAAGTTTGGTGAGTTTTTGTGCATGTTTCGGGGGTCAAAAATGCGATCGAACAATCGGAAAAATAATAATAATAATAATTTCTACAAAAACAATAGGGACTTCGCAGCGGTCGCTGCTCAGGCCCTAATAATAATAATAATAATAATATTATTAATAATAAAAGTAATAATATTTTCTACAAAAACAATAGGGACCTCGCAGCCGTCGCAGCTCGGGCCCTAATAACAATTTCTAGAAAAACAATAGGGACCTCGCAGCGGTCACTGCTCGGGCCCTAATAATAATAATAAAAATAATAATAATTTCCACAAAAACAATGGGGACCTCGTAGCGGTCGCTGCTCAGGCCCTAATAATAATTTCTTCAAAAACAATAGGGACCTCGCCGCCGTCGCTGCTCGGGCCCCAATAATAATTTCTACACAAAGTCCATTGTGGTGACCCGCCCCCTTTTAAGTAAATTAAAAATGGCCGACTTCCTGTAAAACCTAGCTCATTGCTCCAAGAGACTTTTTTGTAGGTCTTGGTCTTATACATACAGTGAACCCTCGCTACTTCGCGGTTCACCTTTCGCGGGTTCAGTGCTTCGCGGGTCTAAAAAATATTCGGGGGCATTGTAGTTTCGCCGAGCGGCACGACGGGGCGCTGGAGCAGTTAGACGGCCGGCGTGCGCCGAAGAAGAGCGTGGGCGAAGAGGAGAGTGGACGAAGAAGAGCACGTTCCCCCGGACACGATCGGTGGCGACGTTTCGCGCGGTTTGAACCGTACCAGAGCTCCGGCCGGCGTGCGTGGCAGTTAAGCCGTAGAGGAACACCTTCCCCGGGCACGGGCGGTGCCAAGCGGCCCCTAAGTTTAACCGAATGGAAGCTCCGGAGGAGGAGGGCATGCTCGCGTCACAGTAAGCCGAAGAGGAGCACCTTCCCCGGGCACGGGCGGTTCCAAGCGGCCCCTAAGGTTAACCGAATGGAAGCTCCGGAGGAGGAGGGCATGCTCGCGTCACAGTAAGCCGAAGAGGAGCACCTTCCACGGGCACGGGCGGTTCCAAGCGGCCCCTAAGTTTAACCGAATGGAAGCTCCGGAGGAGGAGGGGATGCTCGCGTCACAGTAAGCCGAAGAGGAGCACCTTCCCCGGGCACGGGCGGTTTCAAGCGGCCCCTAAGTTTAACTGAATGGAAGCTCCGGAGGAGGAGGGCATGCTCGCGTCACAGTAAGCCGAAGAGGAGCACCTTCCCCGGGCACGGGCGGTGCCAAGCGGCCCCTAAGTTTAACCGAATGGAAGTTCCGGGGGAGGAGGGCGGGCGTGTGTCACAGTTAAGCCGAATTGGAGCACCTCTTCCGCCCGGGCACGAGCGGAGCGCGAGGCTGTCAGTTATGAATGAATAAATGAATAAATAAATAAAGAATGCCACCTTTCATTTCACAGGGCACACCGGACGGCGTACCAGCAGGTAAAAGTCGGAGTAATTAAATAAATACAAAAAGAATGGCTGGGGAATTAAAAAATAATATGTTTTAATAATAATTTGTTTTTTTTTGTTGTAACATGAATTTCACTCTCTCTCTCCCCGTATATATATATATATATATATATATATATATATATATATATATATATTTATAAATTTGCTCGGCCTGATGTGTGTGTAAAGTTTCACGAGTTGTCGTTCATATTTACAACCTCATAATCAGCGTTGTTTTATTGCCGAACAGTGCAATGCCACTCCCACAACCTTTCACGAAAAAGGACGAATTTCGTATTGTGACATCCTCATGGCCGAAACAGTAATCCGAGCATATATGAGGGCGACCTTGTTGAGTTGCACGGAGAAAAACATCCAAGAAAATAACTTGTATTAGCTTTTACCAGTTGGTGGCGCTACTACTACGATGAAAAATAAGTTGGTAGAAGTCTTCAGGGCTGAAGTATCCTCAAATGTGTACAACTTCGAGAAGATAGGATCATCTGAGTCATGTTGCCGGAGCTTTTGTTGTCACAAAGTACAATCGGACTTTTCAGCACCGTAATAGCCACGCCTTTTGCCAAAACGTCACAAAATTCGGCAGAGAGTAAGATCATTGTCTTGAGTCTTTTCTGACTAATTTTCAGTCGGATTCGTCAGAAGGGCACCGTGCAGTACGTGAAAATTAAAATAAAAACAAATTTTTGATTCCACTTGGCGGCGCTGTGTGTAAAACAAAATAATAACATTAAGATGTCTTCAGGTCGGGACGTTTTATTTACAGGTGAAGGTTTGGATTTTTAGGAGCATGTGCAGGGGAGTTATTAAGCATTCATTTATTTGTATTAGGTTCATTTTGTCTTCTTATTATTGATATTTGACTGATTCATTAAAAGCAGACATTTATGTTTTAGGTTAATTTTTTACCTGACATCTTTCGGCGAGTCTTTCGCCTTCTTCAGAGTGTCGCATGATGGTGTCTTGAGCTGATGTTCCATGAGGGTGTGACTTACCTGTCAAAAAAATGAAAAATCAGAGCAGTAAAAGAACAAGCACAACATGAACATTACAAATCAGCAATCACTGACCACTGCAAAAGGGAAAACCACATCATGGACCGGGAGAAGGGCAGGGTCATCCGCACCGAAGAGAACAAACAACAGCGCTAGATCAGAGAGGCCATTGAGATCTGCAAGCGAGGCATAAAAACCATTAACAGAGACAAGGGAGCCTTCATCCTCTCTACCACCTGGAGCAGCATTTTGGCGGAGTGAACGGACAGCGGGGGGCGTGACTTGCCTTCATTCTTGTGACAGGTAAGTCACGCCCTCATGGAACATCAGCTGATAAAGACGGGTCACAAGACACCATCATGTGACACTCTGAAGAAGGCGAAAGACTTTCGTATTGTGACATGCTCAAGGCCTAAACACTCATCCGAGCAAATATAAGGTAGATTTTGTTCACCTGCCCGGAGAAAAACATCAACGAAAATAATTTGTATTTGTTTTAACCAGTTGGTGGCGCTACCACTGCGATCAAAAATAAGTTGGCAGCCGTCTTCAGGGCCTGAATATCCTCAAATGTGAAAGATTTCCAGAAGATGGATCATCTGAATCATTTTGCAGGAACTTTTTTTGCCACGGAGAATAATCAGACTCTGCGGCACCGTAATAGCCACGCCCTTTGAAGGAAAGTCATAAAAATAGGGATAGAGTAAGATCAATGTCTTGAGTCTTTTCTAGCCAATTTTCAATCGGATTCGTTAAAAGGGCACCGTGCAGTACGTCAAAATGTAAAAAATGATATTGATTGGCGCAAGGTGTATAACTGAATATAAACATATAGATGTCTTCAGGTACAGACTCTTTATGTACATGTGAAGTTTTGGATTTTTAGCAGCATGTGCAGGAGAGTTATTAAGCATTTTGTCCATTGCGGCGAAGGAAATCTTAAGTGAAAACTTTGAAGCCCCGCCCCCGTCATATAGTATTTCGGAAACAAAAAATTTTAGCCCCAGTGTTTGTCCCAGGTCTTCAGATGCTACAGACAGAATTTTAAGGCAATCAGATGAAGCCTTTAGGATCAGGGTGCAAAAGAATGACCCCTGTAAACATGCAAAAAAGGGCAAAAGTCGGACTTTCAAAAATTCATAACTCACTTCCTGTTCATATTAGACGTTAAAATATCAAATTTTTCGCCATGCCCGATGAGACTGCCAAGTTTGGTGAGTTTTTGTGCGTGTTTCGGGGGTCAAAAATGCGATCGAACAATCGGAAAAATAATAATAATAATAATTTCTACAAAAACAATAGGGACTTCGCAGCGGTCGCTGCTCAGGCCCTAATAATAATAATAATAATAATAATAAAAGTAATAATGTTTTCTACAAAAACAATAGGGACCTCGCCGCGGTCGCTGCTCGGGCCCCAATAATAATTTCGACACAAAGTCCATTGTGGTGACCCGCCCCCTTTTAAGTAAATTAAAAATGGCCGACTTCCTGTAAAACCTAGCTCATTGCTCCAAGAGACTTTTTTGTAGGTCTTGGTCTTATACATACAGTGAACCCTCGCTACTTCGCGGTTCACCTTTCGCGGGTTCAGTGCTTCGCGGGTCTAAAAAATATTCGGGGGCATTGTAGTTTCGCCGAGCGGCACGACGGGTCGCTGGAGAGATTAGACGGCCGGCGTGCGCCAAAGAAGAGCGTGGGCGAAGAGGAGAGTGGACGAAGAAGAGCACGTTCCCCCGGACACGATCGGTGCCGACGTTTCGCGCGGTTCGGACCGTACCAGAGCTCCGGCCGGCGTGCGTGGCAGTTAAGCCGTAGAGGAGCACCTTCCCCGGGCACGGGCGGTTCCAAGCGGCCCCTAAGTTTAACCGAATGGAAGCTCCGGTGGAGGAGGGCATGCTCACGTCACAGTAAGCCGAAGAGGAGCACCTTCCCCGGGCACGGGCGGTGCCAAGCGGCCCCTAAGTTTAACCGAATGGAAGCTCCGGGGGAGGAGGGCGGGCGTGTGTCACAGTTAAGCCAAATTGGAGCACCTCTTCTGCCCGGGCATGAGCGGAGCGCGAGGCTGTCAGTTATGAATGAATAAATGAATAAATAAATAAAGAATGCCACCTTTCATTTCAAAGGGCACACCGGACGGCGTACCAGCAGGTAAAAGTCGGAGTAATTAAATAAATACAAAAAGAATGGCTGGGGAATAAAAAAATAATACGTTTTAATAATAATTTGGTTTTTTTGTTATAACATGAATTTCACTCTCTCTCTCCCCGTATATATATATATATATATATTTATTATATATATTGTATATTTTTTTTAAGAATTTTTGAAGGTGCACCGCTACTTCGCGGATTTTCAGTTTTCGCGGGTGGTCTCGGTCCCCATTAACCGCGATAACCGAGGGTTCACTGTACTCCATAAAATTTACAAAAAGCGAGGTGAAACACTCAACCAGAGCTGCTTTTTTTAACATTTCTCGAGGGCCATGGCGAGCCATTTCAAAAAAGCTGCACAACTAACGTATAAAATATTGATAAATTTGCTCGGCCTGATGTGTGTGTAAAGTTTTACGAGTTGTCGTTCATATTTAGAACCTCATAATCAGCTTTGTTTTATTGCCGAACAGTGCAATGCCACTCCCACAACTTTTCACGAAAAAGGACGAATTTCGTATTGTGACATCCTCATGGCCGAAACAGTCATCCGAGCATATATGAGGGCGACCTTGTTGAGTTGCACGGAGAAAAACATCCAAGAAAATAACTTGTATTAGCTTTTACCAGTTGGTGGCGCTACTACTACGATGTAAAATAAGTTGGTAGATGTCTTCAGGGCTGAAGTATCCTCAAATGTGTACAATTCGAGAAGATAGGATCATCTGAGTCATGTTGCCGGAGCTTTTGTTGCCACAGAGTACAATCGGACTTTTCAGCACCGTAATAGCCACGCCTTTTGCCAAAACGTCACAAACTTCGGCAGAGAGTAAGATCATTGTCTTGAGTCTTTTCTGACTAATTTTCAGTCGGATTCGACAAAAGGGCACCGTGCAGTACGTGAAAATTAAAATAAAAACAAATTTTTGATTCCACTTGGCGGCGCTGTGTGTATAACAAAATAATAACATTAAGATGTCTTCAGGTCGGGACGTTTTATTTACAGGTGAAGGTTTGGATTTTTAGGAGCATGTGCAGGGGAGTTATTAAGCATTCATTTATTTGTATTAGGTTCATTTTGTCTTCTTATTATTGATATTTGACTGATTCATTAAAAGCAGACAATTATGTTTTAGGTTAATTTTTTCACTGACATGTTTCGGCGAGTCTTTCGCCTTCTTCAGAGTGTCGCATGATGGTGTCTTGAGCTGATGTTCCATGAGGGTGTGACTTACCTGTCAAAAAAATGAAAAAAATCAGAGCAGTAAAAGAACAAGCACAACATGAACATTACAAATCAGCAATCACTGACCACTGCAAAAGGGAAAACCACATCATGGACCGGGAGAAGGGCAGGGTCATCCGCACAGAAGAGAACAAACAACAGCGCTGGATCAGAGAGGCCATTGAGATCTGCAAGCGAGGCATAAAAACCATGAACAGAGACAAGGGAGCCTTCATCCTCTCTACCACCTGGACCAGCATCTTGGCGGAGTGAACGGACAGCGGGGGGCGTGACTTGCCTTCATTCTCGTGACAGGTAAGTCACGCCCTCATGGAACATCAGCTGATAAAGACGGGACACAAGACACCATCATGTGACACTCTGAAGAAGGCGAAAGACTTTCGTATTGTGACATCCTCAAGGCCTAAACACTCATCCGAGCAAATATAAGGTAGATTTTGTTAACCTGCCCGGAGAAAAACATCAACGAAAATAATTTGTATTTGTTTTAACCAGTTGGTGGCGCTACCACTGCGATCAAAAATAAGTTGGCAGCCGTCTTCAGGGCCTGAATATCCTCAAATGTGAAAAATTTCGAGAAGATGGATCATCTGAATCATTTTGCAGGAACTTTTGTTGCCACGGAGAATAATCAGACTCTGCGGCACCGTAATAGCCACGCCCTTCGAAGGAAAGTCACAAAAATAGGGATAGAGTAAGATCAATGTCTTGAGTCTTTTCTAGCCAATTTTCAATCAGATTCGTTAAAAGGGCACCGTGCAGTACGTCAAAATGTAAAAAATGATATTGATTGGCGCAAGGTGTATAACTGAATATAAACATATAGATGTCTTCAGGTACCGACTCTTTATGTACATGTGAAGTTTTGGATTTTTAGCAGCACGTGCAGGAGAGTTATTAAGCATTTTGTCCATTGCGGCGAAGGAAATCTTAAGTGAAAACTTTGAAGCCCCGCCCCCGTCATATAGTATTTCGGAAACAAAAATTTTTAGCCCCAGTGTTTGTCCCAGGTCTTAAGATGCTACAGACAGAATTTTAAGGCAATCAGATGAAGCCTTTAGGATCAGGGTGCAAAAGAATGACCCCTGTAAACATGCAAAAAAGGGCAAAAATCGGACTTTCAAAAATTCATAACTCACTTCCTGTTCATATTAGACGTTAAAATATCAAATTTTTCGCCATGCCCGATGAGACTGCCAAGTTTGGTGAGTTTTTGTGCATGTTTCGGGGGTCAAAAATGCGATCGAACAATCGGAAAAATAATAATAATAATAATTTCTACAAAAACAATAGGGACCTCGCCGCGGTCGCTGCTCGGGCCCCAATAATAATTTCTACACAAAGTCCATTGTGGTGACCCGCCCCCTTTTAAGTAAATTCAAAATGGCCGACTTCCTGTAAAACCTAGCTCATTGCTCCAAGAGACTTTTTTGTAGGTCTTGGTCTTATACATACAGTGAACCCTCGCTACTTCGCGGTTCACCTTTCGCGGGTTCAGTGCTTCGCGGGTCTAAAAAATATTCGGGGGCATTGTAGTTTCGCCGAGCGGCACGACGGGGCGCTGGAGCAGTTAGACGGCCGGCGTGCGCCGAAGAAGAGCGTGGGCGAAGAGGAGAGTGGACGAAGAGAGCACGTTCCCCCGGACACGATCGGTGGCGACGTTTCGCGCGGTTCGGACCGTACCAGAGCTCCGGCCGGCGTGCGTGGCAGTTAAGCCGTAGAGGAGCACCTTTCCCGGGCACGGGCGGTGCCAAGCGGCCCCTAAGTTTAACCGAATGGAAGCTCCGGAGGAGGAGGGCATGCTCGCGTCACAGTAAGCCGAAGAGGAGCACCTTCCCCGGGCACGGGCGGTTCCAAGCGGCCCCTAAGTTTAACCGAATGGAAGCTCCGCAGGAGGAGGGCATGCTCGCATCACAGTAAGCCGAAGAGGAGCACCTTCCCCGGGCACGGGCGGTGCCAAGCGGCCCCTAAGTTTAACCGAATGGAAGCTCCGGGGGAGGAGGGCGGGCGTGTGTCACAGTGAAGCCGAATTGGAGCACCTCTTCTGCCCGGGCACAAGCGGAGCGCGAGGCTGTCAGTTATGAATGAATAAATAAATGAATAAATAAAGAATGCCACCTTTCATTTCACAGGGCACACCGGACGGCGTACCAGCAGGTAAAAGTCGGAGTAATTAAATAAATACAAAAAGAATGGTTGGGGAATAAAAAAATAATAAGTTTTAATAATAATTTGTTTTTTTTGTTATAACATGAATTTCACTCTCTGTCTCTCTCTCTCCCCCCGTATATATATATATATATATATATATATATATATATATATATATATATATATATATATATATATTTATTATATATATTGTATATTTTTTTTAAGCATTTTTGAAGGTGCGCCGCTACTTCGCGGATTTTCAGTTTTTGCGGGTGGTCTCGGTCCCCATTAACCGCGATAACCGAGGGTTCACTGTACTCCATAAAATTTACAAAAAGCGAGGTGAAACACTCAACCAGGGCTGCTTTTTTGAACATTTCTCGAGGGCCATGGCGAGCCATTTCAAAAAAGCTGCACAACTAACGTATAAAATATTGATAAATTTGCTCGGCCTGATGTGTGTGTAAAGTTTCACGAGTTGTCGTTCATATTTAGAACCTCATAATCAGCTTTGTTTTATTGCCGAACAGTGCAATGCCACTCCCACAACTTTTCATGAAAAAGGACGAATTTCGTATTGGGACATCCTCATGGCCGAAACAGTCATCCGAGCATATATGAGGGCGACCTTGTTGAGTTGCACGGAGAAAAACATCCAAGAAAATAACTTGTATTAGCTTTTACCAGTTGGTGGCGCTACTACTACGATGAAAAATAAGTTGGTAGATGTCTTCAGGGCTTAAGTATCCTCAAATGTGTGCAACTTCGAGAAGATAGGATCACCTGAGTCATGTTGCTGGAGCTTTTGTTGCCACAGAGTACAATCGGACTTTTCAGCACCGTAATAGCCACGCCTTTTGCCAAAACGTCACAAAATTCGGCAGAGAGTAAGATCATTGTCTTGAGTCTTTTCTGACTAATTTTCAGTCGGATTCGTCGAAAGGGCACCGTGCAGTACGTGAAAATTAAAATAAAAACTAATTTTTGATTCCACTTGGCGGCACTGTGTGTATAACAAAATAATAACATTAAGATGTCTTCAGGTCGGGACGTTTTATTTACAGGTGAAGGTTTGGATTTTTAGGAGCATGTGCAGGGGAGTTATTAAGCATTCATTTATTTGTATTAGGTTCATTTTGTCTTCTTATTATTGATATTTGACTGATTCATTAAAAGCAGACAATTATGTTTTAGGTTAATTTTTTCACTGACATGTTTCGGCGAGTCTTTCGCCTTCTTCAGAGTGTCGCATGATGGTGTCTTGAGCTGATGTTCCATGAGGGTGTGACTTACCTGTCAAAAAAATGAAAAATCAGAGCAGTAAAAGAACAAGCACAACATGAACATTACAAATCAGCAATCACTGACCACTGCAAAAGGGAAAACCACATCATGGACCGGGAGAAGGGCAGGGTCATCCGCACCGAAGAGAACAAACAACAGCGCTGGATCAGAGAGGCCATTGAGATCTGCAAGCGAGGCATAAAAACCATGAACAGAGACAAGGGAGCCTTCATCCTCTCTACCACCTGGACCAGCATCTTGGCAGAGTGAACGGACAGCGGGGGGCGTGACTTGGCTTCATTCTTGTGACAGGTAAGTCACGCCCTCATGGAACATCAGCTGATAAAGACGGGCCACAAGACACCATCATGTGACACTCTGAAGAAGGCGAAAGACTTTCGTATTGTGACATCCTCAAGGCCTAAACACTCATCCGAGCAAATGTAAGGTAGATTTTGTTAACCTGCCCGGAGAAAAAAATCAACGAAAATAATTTGTATTTGTTTTAACCAGTTGGTGGCGCTACCACTGCGATCAAAAATAAGTTGGCAGCCGTCTTCAGGGCCTGAATATCCTCAAATGTGAAAAATTTCGAGAAGATGGATCATCTGAATCATTTTGCAGGAACTTTTGTTGCCACGGAGAATAATCAGACTCTGCGGCACCGTAATAGCCACGCCCTTCGAAGGAAAGTCACAAAAATAGGGATAGAGTAAGATCAATGTCTTGAGTCTTTTCTAGCCAATTTTCAATCAGATTCGTTAAAAGGGCACCGTGCAGTACGTCAAAATGTAAAAAATGATATTGATTGGCGCAAGGTGTATAACTGAATATAAACATATAGATGTCTTCAGGTACAGACTCTTTATGTACATGTGAAGTTTTGGATTTTTAGCAGCATGTGCAGGAGAGTTATTAAGCATTTTGTCCATTGCGGCGAAGGAAATCTTAAGTGAAAACTTTGATGCCCCGCCCCCGTCATATAGTATTTCGGAAACAAAAAATTTTAGCCCCAGTGTTTGTGCCAGGTCTTCAGATGCTACAGACAGAATTTTAAGGCAATCAGATGAAGCCTTTAGGATCAGGGTGCAAAAGAATGACCCCTGTAAACATGCAAAAAAGGGCAAAAGTCGGACTTTCAAAAATTCATAACTCACTTCCTGTTCATATTAGACGTTAAAATATCAAATTTTTCGCCATGCCCGATGAGACTGCCAAGTTTGGTGAGTTTTTGTGCATGTTTCGGGGGTCAAAAATGCGATCGAACAATCGGAAAAATAATAATAATAATAATTTCTACAAAAACAATAGGGACTTCGCAGCGGTCGCTGCTCAGGCCCTAATAATAATAATAATAATAATAATAAAAGTAATAATATTTTCTACAAAAACAATAGGGACCTCGCCGCGGTCGCTGCTCGGGCCCCAATAATAATTTCTACACAAAGTCCATTGTGGTGACCCGCCCCCTTTTAAGTAAATTCAAAATGGCCGACTTCCTGTAAAACCTAGCTCATTGCTCCAAGAGACTTTTTTGTAGGTCTTGGTCTTATACATACAGTGAACCCTCGCTACTTCGCGGTTCACCTTTCGCAGGTTCAGTGCTTCGCGGGTCTAAAAAATATTCGGGGGCATTGTAGTTTCGCCGAGCGGCACGACGGGGCGCTGGAGCGGTTAGACGGCCGGCGTGCGCCGAAGAAGAGCGTGGGCGAAGAGGAGAGTGGACGAAGAAGAGCACGTTCCCCCGGACACGATCGGTGGCGACGTTTCGCGCGGTTCGGACCGTACCAGAGCTCCGGCCAGCGTGCGTGGCAGTTAAGCCGTAGAGGAGCACCTTCCCCGGGCACGGGCGGTGCCAAGCGGCCCCTAAGTTTAACCGAATGGAAGCTCCGGAGGAGGAGGGCATGCTCGCGTCACAGTAAGCCGAAGAGGAGCACCTTCCCCGGGCACGGGCGGTTCCAAGCGGCCCCTAAGTTTAACCGAATGGAAGCTCCGGAGGAGGAGGGCATGCTCGCGTCACAGTAAGCCGAAGAGGAGCATCTACCCCGGGCACGGGCGGTGCCAAGCGGCCCCTAAGTTTAACCGAATGGAAGCTCCGGACGGAGGAGGACGGGCGTGTGTCACAGTTAAGCCAAATTGGAGCACCTCTTCTGCCCGGGCACGAGCGGAGCGCGAGGCTGTCAGTTATGAATGAATAAATGAATAAATAAATAAAGAATGCCACCTTTCATTTCACAGGGCACACCGGACGGCGTACCAGCAGGTAAAAGTCGGAGTAATTAAATAAATACAAAAAGAATGGCTGGGGAATAAAAAAATAATACGTTTTAATAATAATTTGGTTTTTTTGTTATAACATGAATTTCACTCTCTCTCTCCCCGTATATATATATATATATATATATATATATATATATATATATATATATATATATATATATATATATATATATATATTTATATATTTATGATATATATTGTATATTTTTTTTAAGCATTTTTGAAGGTGCGCCGCTACTTCGCGGATTTTCAGTTTTCGCGGGTGGTCTCGGTCCCCATTAACCGCGATAACCGAGGGTTCACTGTACTCCATAAAATTTACAAAAAGCGAGGTGAAACACTCAACCAGAGCTGCTTTTTTTTAACATTTCTCGAGGGCCATGGCGAGCCATTTCAAAAAAGCTGCACAACTAACGTATAAAATATTGATAAATTTGCTCGGCCTGATGTGTGTGTAAAGTTTTACGAGTTGTCGTTCATATTTAGAACCTCATAATCAGCTTTATTTTATTGCCGAACAGTGCAATGCCACTCCCACAACTTTTCACGAAAAATCACGAATTTCGTATTGTGACATCCTCATGGCCGAAACAGTCATCCGAGCATATATGAGGGCGACCTTGTTGAGTTGCACGGAGAAAAACATCCAAGAAAATAACTTGTATTAGCTTTTACCAGTTGGTGGCGCTACTACTACGATGTAAAATAAGTTGGTAGATGTCTTCAGGGCTGAAGTATCCTCAAATGTGTACAACTTCGAGAAGATAGGATCATCTGAGTCATGTTGCCGGAGCTTTTGTTGCCACAGAGTACAATCGGACTTTTCAGCACCTTAATAGCCACGCCTTTTGCCAAAACGTCACAAAATTCGGCAGAGAGTAAGATCATTGTCTTGAGTCTTTTCTGACTAATTTTCAGTCGGATTCGTCAAAAGGGCACCGTGCAGTACGTGAAAATTAAAATAAAAACAAATTTTTGATTCCACTTGGCGGCACTGTGTGTATAACAAAATAATAACATTAAGATGTCTTCAGGTCGGGACGTTTTATTTACAGGTGAAGGTTTGGATTTTTAGGAGCATGTGCAGGGGAGTTATTAAGCATTCATTTATTTGTATTAGGTTCATTTTGTCTTCTTATTATTGATATTTGACTGATTCATTAAAAGCAGACAATTATGTTTTAGGTTAATTTTTTACCTGACATGTTTCGGCGAGTCTTTCGCCTTCTTCAGAGTGTCGCATGATGGTGTCTTGAGACCCGTCTTTATCAGCTGATGTTCCATGAGGGTGTGACTTACCTGTCAAAAAAATGAAAAATCAGAGCAGTAAAAGAACAAGCACAACATGAACATTACAAATCAGCAATCACTGACCACTGCAAAAGGGAAAACCACATCATGGACCGGGAGAAGGGCAGGGTCATCCGCACCGAAGAGAACAAACAACAGCGCTGGATCAGAGAGGCCATTGAGATCTGCAAGCGAGGCATAAAAACCATGAACAGAGACAAGGGAGCCTTCATCCTCTCTACCACCTGGACCAGCATCTTGGCGGAGTGAACGGACAGCGGGGGGCGTGACTTGCCTTCATTCTCGTGACAGGTAAGTCACGCCCTCATGGAACATCAGCTGATAAAGACGGGTCACAAGACACCATCATGTGAAACTCTGAAGAAGGCGAAAGACTTTCGTATTGTGACATCCTCAAGGCCTAAACACTCATCCGAGCAAATATAAGGTAGATTTTGTTAACCTGCCCGGAGAAAAACATCAACGAAAATAATTTGTATTTGTTTTAACCAGTTGGTGGCGCTACCACTGCGATCAAAAATAAGTTGGCAGCCGTCTTCAGGGCCTGAATATCCTCAAATGTGAAAAATTTCGAGAAGATGGATCATCTGAATCATTTTGCAGGAACTTTTGTTGCCACGGAGAATAATCAGACTCTGCGGCACCGTAATAGCCACGCCCTTCGAAGGAAAGTCACAAAAATAGGGATAGAGTAAGATCAATGTCTTGAGTCTTTTCTAGCCAATTTTCAATCAGATTCGTTAAAAGGGCACCGTGCAGTACGTCAAAATGTAAAAAATGATATTGATTGGCGCAAGGTGTATAACTGAATATAAACATATAGATGTCTTCAGGTACCGACTCTTTATGTACATGTGAAGTTTTGGATTTTTAGCAGCACGTGCAGGAGAGTTATTAAGCATTTTGTCCATTGCGGCGAAGGAAATCTTAAGTGAAAACTTTGAAGCCCCGCCCCCGTCATATAGTATTTCGGAAACAAAAATTTTTAGCCCCAGTGTTTGTCCCAGGTCTTAAGATGCTCCAGACAGAATTTTAAGGCAATCAGATGAAGCCTTTAGGATCAGGGTGCAAAAGAATGACCCCTGTAAACATGCAAAAAAGGGCAAAAATCGGACTTTCAAAAATTCATAACTCACTTCCTGTTCATATTAGACGTTAAAATATCAAATTTTTCGCCATGCCCGATGAGACTGCCAAGTTTGGTGAGTTTTTGTGCATGTTTCGGGGGTCAAAAATGCGATCGAACAATCGGAAAAATAATAATAATAATAATTTCTACAAAAACAATAGGGACCTCGCCGCGGTCGCTGCTCGGGCCCCAATAATAATTTCTACACAAAGTCCATTGTGGTGACCCGCCCCCTTTTAAGTAAATTCAAAATGGCCGACTTCCTGTAAAACCTAGCTCATTGCTCCAAGAGACTTTTTTGTAGGTCTTGGTCTTATACATACAGTGAACCCTCGCTACTTCGCGGTTCACCTTTCGCGGGTTCAGTGCTTCGCGGGTCTAAAAAATATTCGGGGGCATTGTAGTTTCGCCGAGCGGCACGACGGGGCGCTGGAGCAGTTAGACGGCCGGCGTGCGCCGAAGAAGAGCGTGGGCGAAGAGGAGAGTGGACGAAGAGAGCACGTTCCCCCGGACACGATCGGTGGCGACGTTTCGCGCGGTTCGGACCGTACCAGAGCTCCGGCCGGCGTGCGTGGCAGTTAAGCCGTAGAGGAGCACCTTCCCCGGGCACGGGCGGTGCCAAGCGGCCCCTAAGTTTAACCGAATGGAAGCTCCGGAGGAGGAGGGCATGCTCGCGTCACAGTAAGCCGAAGAGGAGCACCTTCCCCGGGCACGGGCGGTTCCAAGCGGCCCCTAAGTTTAACCGAATGGAAGCTCCGCAGGAGGAGGGCATGCTCGCGTCACAGTAAGCCGAAGAGGAGCACCTTCCCCGGGCACGGGCGGTGCCAAGCGGCCCCTAAGTTTAACCGAATGGAAGCTCCGGGGGAGGAGGGCGGGCGTGTGTCACAGTGAAGCCGAATTGGAGCACCTCTTCTGCCCGGGCACGAGCGGAGCGCGAGGCTGTCAGTTATGAATGAATAAATGAATGAATAAATAAAGAATGCCACCTTTCATTTCACAGGGCACACCGGACGGCGTACCAGCAGGTAAAAGTCGGAGTAATTAAATAAATACAAAAAGAATGGTTGGGGAATAAAAAAATAATAAGTTTTAATAATAATTTGTTTTTTTTGTTATAACATGAATTTCACTCTCTGTCTCTCTCTCTCCCCCCGTATATATATATATATATATATATATATATATATATATATATATATATTTATATATTTATTATATATATTGTATATTTTTTTTAAGCATTTTTGAAGGTGCGCCGCTACTTCGCGGATTTTCAGTTTTTGCGGGTGGTCTCGGTCCCCATTAACCGCGATAACCGAGGGTTCACTGTACTCCATAAAATTTACAAAAAGCGAGGTGAAACACTCAACCAGGGCTGCTTTTTTGAACATTTCTCGAGGGCCATGGCGAGCCATTTCAAAAAAGCTGCACAACTAACGTATAAAATATTGATAAATTTGCTCGGCCTGATGTGTGTGTAAAGTTTCACGAGTTGTCGTTCATATTTAGAACCTCATAATCAGCTTTGTTTTATTGCCGAACAGTGCAATGCCACTCCCACAACTTTTCATGAAAAAGGACGAATTTCGTATTGTGACATCCTCATGGCCGAAACAGTCATCCGAGCATATATGAGGGCGACCTTGTTGAGTTGCACGGAGAAAAACATCCAAGAAAATAACTTGTATTAGCTTTTACCAGTTGGTGGCGCTACTACTACGATGAAAAATAAGTTGGTAGATGTCTTCAGGGCTTAAGTATCCTCAAATGTGTGCAACTTCGAGAAGATAGGATCACCTGAGTCATGTTGCAGGAGCTTTTGTTGCCACAGAGTACAATCGGACTTTTCAGCACCGTAATAGCCACGCCTTTTGCCAAAACGTCACAAAATTCGGCAGAGAGTAAGATCATTGTCTTGAGTCTTTTCTGACTAATTTTCAGTCGGATTCGTCGAAAGGGCACCGTGCAGTACGTGAAAATTAAAATAAAAACAAATTTTTGATTCCACTTGGCGGCACTGTGTGTATAACAAAATAATAACATTAAGATGTCTTCAGGTCGGGACGTTTTATTTACAGGTGAAGGTTTGGATTTTTAGGAGCATGTGCAGGGGAGTTATTAAGCATTCATTTATTTGTATTAGGTTCATTTTGTCTTCTTATTATTGATATTTGACTGATTCATTAAAAGCAGACAATTATGTTTTAGGTTAATTTTTTACCTGACATGTTTCGGCGAGTCTTTCGCCTTCTTCAGAGTGTCGCATGATGGTGTCTTGAGCTGATGTTCCATGAGGGTGTGACTTACCTGTCAAAAAAATGAAAAATCAGAGCAGTAAAAGAACAAGCACAACATGAACATTACAAATCAGCAATCACTGACCACTGCAAAAGGGAAAACCACATCATGGACCGGGAGAAGGGCAGGGTCATCCGCACCGAAGAGAACAAACAACAGCGCTGGATCAGAGAGGCCATTGAGATCTGCAAGCGAGGCATAAAAACCATGAACAGAGACAAGGGAGCCTTCATCCTCTCTACCACCTGGACCAGCATCTTGGCAGAGTGAACGGACAGCGGGGGGCGTGACTTGGCTTCATTCTTGTGACAGGTAAGTCACGCCCTCATGGAACATCAGCTGATAAAGACGGGCCACAAGACACCATCATGTGACACTCTGAAGAAGGCGAAAGACTTTCGTATTGTGACATCCTCAAGGCCTAAACACTCATCCGAGCAAATGTAAGGTAGATTTTGTTAACCTGCCCGGAGAAAAAAATCAACGAAAATAATTTGTATTTGTTTTAACCAGTTGGTGGCGCTACCACTGCGATCAAAAATAAGTTGGCAGCCGTCTTCAGGGCCTGAATATCCTCAAATGTGAAAAATTTCGAGAAGATGGATCATCTGAATCATTTTGCAGGAACTTTTGTTGCCACGGAGAATAATCAGACTCTGCGGCACCGTAATAGCCACGCCCTTCGAAGGAAAGTCACAAAAATAGGGATAGAGTAAGATCAATGTCTTGAGTCTTTTCTAGCCAATTTTCAATCAGATTCGTTAAAAGGGCACCGTGCAGTACGTCAAAATGTAAAAAATGATATTGATTGGCGCAAGGTGTATAACTGAATATAAACATATAGATGTCTTCAGGTACAGACTCTTTATGTACATGTGAAGTTTTGGATTTTTAGCAGCATGTGCAGGAGAGTTATTAAGCATTTTGTCCATTGCGGCGAAGGAAATCTTAAGTGAAAACTTTGATGCCCCGCCCCCGTCATATAGTATTTCGGAAACAAAAAATTTTAGCCCCAGTGTTTGTGCCAGGTCTTCAGATGCTACAGACAGAATTTTAAGGCAATCAGATGAAGCCTTTAGGATCAGGGTGCAAAAGAATGACCCCTGTAAACATGCAAAAAAGGGCAAAAGTCGGACTTTCAAAAATTCATAACTCACTTCCTGTTCATATTAGACGTTAAAATATCAAATTTTTCGCCATGCCCGATGAGACTGCCAAGTTTGGTGAGTTTTTGTGCATGTTTCGGGGGTCAAAAATGCGATCGAACAATCGGAAAAATAATAATAATAATAATTTCTACAAAAACAATAGGGACTTCGCAGCGGTCGCTGCTCAGGCCCTAATAATAATAATAATAATAATAATAAAAGTAATAATATTTTCTACAAAAACAATAGGGACCTCGCCGCGGTCGCTGCTCGGGCCCCAATAATAATTTCTACACAAAGTCCATTGTGGTGACCCGCCCCCTTTTAAGTAAATTCAAAATGGCCGACTTCCTGTAAAACCTAGCTCATTGCTCCAAGAGACTTTTTTGTAGGTCTTGGTCTTATACATACAGTGAACCCTCGCTACTTCGCGGTTCACCTTTCGCAGGTTCAGTGCTTCGCGGGTCTAAAAAATATTCGGGGGCATTGTAGTTTCGCCGAGCGGCACGACGGGGCGCTGGAGCGGTTAGACGGCCGGCGTGCGCCGAAGAAGAGCGTGGGCGAAGAGGAGAGTGGACGAAGAAGAGCACGTTCCCCCGGACACGATCGGTGGCGACGTTTCGCGCGGTTCGGACCGTACCAGAGCTCCGGCCAGCGTGCGTGGCAGTTAAGCCGTAGAGGAGCACCTTCCCCGGGCACGGGCGGTGCCAAGCGGCCCCTAAGTTTAACCGAATGGAAGCTCCGGAGGAGGAGGGCATGCTCGCGTCACAGTAAGCCGAAGAGGAGCACCTTCCCCGGGCACGGGCGGTTCCAAGCGGCCCCTAAGTTTAACCGAATGGAAGCTCCGGAGGAGGAGGGCATGCTCGCGTCACAGTAAGCCGAAGAGGAGCATCTACCCCGGGCACGGGCGGTGCCAAGCGGCCCCTAAGTTTAACCGAATGGAAGCTCCGGACGGAGGAGGACGGGCGTGTGTCACAGTTAAGCCAAATTGGAGCACCTCTTCTGCCCGGGCACGAGCGGAGCGCGAGGCTGTCAGTTATGAATGAATAAATGAATAAATAAATAAAGAATGCCACCTTTCATTTCACAGGGCACACCGGACGGCGTACCAGCAGGTAAAAGTCGGAGTAATTAAATAAATACAAAAAGAATGGCTGGGGAATAAAAAAATAATACGTTTTAATAATAATTTGGTTTTTTTGTTATAACATGAATTTCACTCTCTCTCTCCCCGTATATATATATATATATATATATATATATATATATATATATATATATATATATATATATATATATATATATTTATATATTTATGATATATATTGTATATTTTTTTTAAGCATTTTTGAAGGTGCGCCGCTACTTCGCGGATTTTCAGTTTTCGCGGGTGGTCTCGGTCCCCATTAACCGCGATAACCGAGGGTTCACTGTACTCCATAAAATTTACAAAAAGCGAGGTGAAACACTCAACCAGAGCTGCTTTTTTTTAACATTTCTCGAGGGCCATGGCGAGCCATTTCAAAAAAGCTGCACAACTAACGTATAAAATATTGATAAATTTGCTCGGCCTGATGTGTGTGTAAAGTTTTACGAGTTGTCGTTCATATTTAGAACCTCATAATCAGCTTTATTTTATTGCCGAACAGTGCAATGCCACTCCCACAACTTTTCACGAAAAATCACGAATTTCGTATTGTGACATCCTCATGGCCGAAACAGTCATCCGAGCATATATGAGGGCGACCTTGTTGAGTTGCACGGAGAAAAACATCCAAGAAAATAACTTGTATTAGCTTTTACCAGTTGGTGGCGCTACTACTACGATGTAAAATAAGTTGGTAGATGTCTTCAGGGCTGAAGTATCCTCAAATGTGTACAACTTCGAGAAGATAGGATCATCTGAGTCATGTTGCCGGAGCTTTTGTTGCCACAGAGTACAATCGGACTTTTCAGCACCTTAATAGCCACGCCTTTTGCCAAAACGTCACAAAATTCGGCAGAGAGTAAGATCATTGTCTTGAGTCTTTTCTGACTAATTTTCAGTCGGATTCGTCAAAAGGGCACCGTGCAGTACGTGAAAATTAAAATAAAAACAAATTTTTGATTCCACTTGGCGGCACTGTGTGTATAACAAAATAATAACATTAAGATGTCTTCAGGTCGGGACGTTTTATTTACAGGTGAAGGTTTGGATTTTTAGGAGCATGTGCAGGGGAGTTATTAAGCATTCATTTATTTGTATTAGGTTCATTTTGTCTTCTTATTATTGATATTTGACTGATTCATTAAAAGCAGACAATTATGTTTTAGGTTAATTTTTTACCTGACATGTTTCGGCGAGTCTTTCGCCTTCTTCAGAGTGTCGCATGATGGTGTCTTGAGACCCGTCTTTATCAGCTGATGTTCCATGAGGGTGTGACTTACCTGTCAAAAAAATGAAAAATCAGAGCAGTAAAAGAACAAGCACAACATGAACATTACAAATCAGCAATCACTGACCACTGCAAAAGGGAAAACCACATCATGGACCGGGAGAAGGGCAGGGTCATCCGCACCGAAGAGAACAAACAACAGCGCTGGATCAGAGAGGCCATTGAGATCTGCAAGCGAGGCATAAAAACCATGAACAGAGACAAGGGAGCCTTCATCCTCTCTACCACCTGGACCAGCATCTTGGCGGAGTGAACGGACAGCGGGGGGCGTGACTTGCCTTCATTCTCGTGACAGGTAAGTCACGCCCTCATGGAACATCAGCTGATAAAGACGGGTCACAAGACACCATCATGTGAAACTCTGAAGAAGGCGAAAGACTTTCGTATTGTGACATCCTCAAGGCCTAAACACTCATCCGAGCAAATATAAGGTAGATTTTGTTAACCTGCCCGGAGAAAAACATCAACGAAAATAATTTGTATTTGTTTTAACCAGTTGGTGGCGCTACCACTGCGATCAAAAATAAGTTGGCAGCCGTCTTCAGGGCCTGAATATCCTCAAATGTGAAAAATTTCGAGAAGATGGATCATCTGAATCATTTTGCAGGAACTTTTGTTGCCACGGAGAATAATCAGACTCTGCGGCACCGTAATAGCCACGCCCTTCGAAGGAAAGTCACAAAAATAGGGATAGAGTAAGATCAATGTCTTGAGTCTTTTCTAGCCAATTTTCAATCAGATTCGTTAAAAGGGCACCGTGCAGTACGTCAAAATGTAAAAAATGATATTGATTGGCGCAAGGTGTATAACTGAATATAAACATATAGATGTCTTCAGGTACCGACTCTTTATGTACATGTGAAGTTTTGGATTTTTAGCAGCACGTGCAGGAGAGTTATTAAGCATTTTGTCCATTGCGGCGAAGGAAATCTTAAGTGAAAACTTTGAAGCCCCGCCCCCGTCATATAGTATTTCGGAAACAAAAATTTTTAGCCCCAGTGTTTGTCCCAGGTCTTAAGATGCTCCAGACAGAATTTTAAGGCAATCAGATGAAGCCTTTAGGATCAGGGTGCAAAAGAATGACCCCTGTAAACATGCAAAAAAGGGCAAAAATCGGACTTTCAAAAATTCATAACTCACTTCCTGTTCATATTAGACGTTAAAATATCAAATTTTTCGCCATGCCCGATGAGACTGCCAAGTTTGGTGAGTTTTTGTGCATGTTTCGGGGGTCAAAAATGCGATCGAACAATCGGAAAAATAATAATAATAATAATTTCTACAAAAACAATAGGGACCTCGCCGCGGTCGCTGCTCGGGCCCCAATAATAATTTCTACACAAAGTCCATTGTGGTGACCCGCCCCCTTTTAAGTAAATTCAAAATGGCCGACTTCCTGTAAAACCTAGCTCATTGCTCCAAGAGACTTTTTTGTAGGTCTTGGTCTTATACATACAGTGAACCCTCGCTACTTCGCGGTTCACCTTTCGCGGGTTCAGTGCTTCGCGGGTCTAAAAAATATTCGGGGGCATTGTAGTTTCGCCGAGCGGCACGACGGGGCGCTGGAGCAGTTAGACGGCCGGCGTGCGCCGAAGAAGAGCGTGGGCGAAGAGGAGAGTGGACGAAGAGAGCACGTTCCCCCGGACACGATCGGTGGCGACGTTTCGCGCGGTTCGGACCGTACCAGAGCTCCGGCCGGCGTGCGTGGCAGTTAAGCCGTAGAGGAGCACCTTCCCCGGGCACGGGCGGTGCCAAGCGGCCCCTAAGTTTAACCGAATGGAAGCTCCGGAGGAGGAGGGCATGCTCGCGTCACAGTAAGCCGAAGAGGAGCACCTTCCCCGGGCACGGGCGGTTCCAAGCGGCCCCTAAGTTTAACCGAATGGAAGCTCCGCAGGAGGAGGGCATGCTCGCGTCACAGTAAGCCGAAGAGGAGCACCTTCCCCGGGCACGGGCGGTGCCAAGCGGCCCCTAAGTTTAACCGAATGGAAGCTCCGGGGGAGGAGGGCGGGCGTGTGTCACAGTGAAGCCGAATTGGAGCACCTCTTCTGCCCGGGCACGAGCGGAGCGCGAGGCTGTCAGTTATGAATGAATAAATGAATGAATAAATAAAGAATGCCACCTTTCATTTCACAGGGCACACCGGACGGCGTACCAGCAGGTAAAAGTCGGAGTAATTAAATAAATACAAAAAGAATGGTTGGGGAATAAAAAAATAATAAGTTTTAATAATAATTTGTTTTTTTTGTTATAACATGAATTTCACTCTCTGTCTCTCTCTCTCCCCCCGTATATATATATATATATATATATATATATATATATATATATATATATTTATATATTTATTATATATATTGTATATTTTTTTTAAGCATTTTTGAAGGTGCGCCGCTACTTCGCGGATTTTCAGTTTTTGCGGGTGGTCTCGGTCCCCATTAACCGCGATAACCGAGGGTTCACTGTACTCCATAAAATTTACAAAAAGCGAGGTGAAACACTCAACCAGGGCTGCTTTTTTGAACATTTCTCGAGGGCCATGGCGAGCCATTTCAAAAAAGCTGCACAACTAACGTATAAAATATTGATAAATTTGCTCGGCCTGATGTGTGTGTAAAGTTTCACGAGTTGTCGTTCATATTTAGAACCTCATAATCAGCTTTGTTTTATTGCCGAACAGTGCAATGCCACTCCCACAACTTTTCATGAAAAAGGACGAATTTCGTATTGTGACATCCTCATGGCCGAAACAGTCATCCGAGCATATATGAGGGCGACCTTGTTGAGTTGCACGGAGAAAAACATCCAAGAAAATAACTTGTATTAGCTTTTACCAGTTGGTGGCGCTACTACTACGATGAAAAATAAGTTGGTAGATGTCTTCAGGGCTTAAGTATCCTCAAATGTGTGCAACTTCGAGAAGATAGGATCACCTGAGTCATGTTGCAGGAGCTTTTGTTGCCACAGAGTACAATCGGACTTTTCAGCACCGTAATAGCCACGCCTTTTGCCAAAACGTCACAAAATTCGGCAGAGAGTAAGATCATTGTCTTGAGTCTTTTCTGACTAATTTTCAGTCGGATTCGTCGAAAGGGCACCGTGCAGTACGTGAAAATTAAAATAAAAACAAATTTTTGATTCCACTTGGCGGCACTGTGTGTATAACAAAATAATAACATTAAGATGTCTTCAGGTCGGGACGTTTTATTTACAGGTGAAGGTTTGGATTTTTAGGAGCATGTGCAGGGGAGTTATTAAGCATTCATTTATTTGTATTAGGTTCATTTTGTCTTCTTATTATTGATATTTGACTGATTCATTAAAAGCAGACAATTATGTTTTAGGTTAATTTTTTACCTGACATGTTTCGGCGAGTCTTTCGCCTTCTTCAGAGTGTCGCATGATGGTGTCTTGAGACCCGTCTTTATCAGCTGATGTTCCATGAGGGTGTGACTTACCTGTCAAAAAAATGAAAAATCAGAGCAGTAAAAGAACAAGCACAACATGAACATTACAAATCAGCAATCACTGACCACTGCAAAAGGGAAAACCACATCATGGACCGGGAGAAGGGCAGGGTCATCCGCACCGAAGAGAACAAACAACAGCGCTGGATCAGAGAGGCCATTGAGATCTGCAAGCGAGGCATAAAAACCATGAACAGAGACAAGGGAGCCTTCATCCTCTCTACCACCTGGAGCAGCATTTTGGCGGAGTGAACGGACAGCGGGGGGCGTGACTTGCCTTCATTCTTGTGACAGGTAAGTCACGCCCTCATGGAACATCAGCTGATAAAGACGGGCCACAAAACACCATCATGTGACACTCTGAAGAAGGCGAAAGACTTTCGTATTGTGACATCCTCAAGGCCTAAACACTCATCCGAGCAAATGTAAGGTAGATTTTGTTAACCTGCCCGGAGAAAAAAATCAACGAAAATAATTTGTATTTGTTTTAACCAGTTGGTGGCGCTACCACTGCGATCAAAAATAAGTTGGCAGCCGTCTTCAGGGCCTGAATATCCTCAAATGTGAAAAATTTCGAGAAGATGGATCATCTGAATCATTTTGCAGGAACTTTTGTTGCCACGGAGAATAATCAGACTCTGCGGCACCGTAATAGCCACGCCCTTCGAAGGAAAGTCACAAAAATAGGGATAGAGTAAGATCAATGTCTTGAGTCTTTTCTAGCCAATTTTCAATCAGATTCGTTAAAAGGGCACCGTGCAGTACGTCAAAATGTAAAAAATGATATTGATTGGCGCAAGGTGTATAACTGAATATAAACATATAGATGTCTTCAGGTACAGACTCTTTATGTACATGTGAAGTTTTGGATTTTTAGCAGCATGTGCAGGAGAGTTATTAAGCATTTTGTCCATTGCGGCGAAGGAAATCTTAAGTGAAAACTTTGATGCCCCGCCCCCGTCATATAGTATTTCGGAAACAAAAAATTTTAGCCCCAGTGTTTGTGCCAGGTCTTCAGATGCTACAGACAGAATTTTAAGGCAATCAGATGAAGCCTTTAGGATCAGGGTGCAAAAGAATGACCCCTGTAAACATGCAAAAAAGGGCAAAAGTCGGACTTTCAAAAATTCATAACTCACTTCCTGTTCATATTAGACGTTAAAATATCAAATTTTTCGCCATGCCCGATGAGACTGCCAAGTTTGGTGAGTTTTTGTGCATGTTTCGGGGGTCAAAAATGCGATCGAACAATCGGAAAAATAATAATAATAATTTCTACAAAAACAATAGGGACTTCGCAGCGGTCGCTGCTCAGGCCCTAATAATAAAAATAATAATAATAATAAAAGTAATAATATTTTCTCCAAAAACAATAGGGACCTCGCCGCGGTCGCTGCTCGGGCCCCAATAATAATTTCTACACAAAGTCCATTGTGGTGACCCGCCCCCTTTTAAGTAAATTCAAAATGGCCGACTTCCTGTAAAACCTAGCTCATTGCTCCAAGAGACTTTTTTGTAGGTCTTGGTCTTATACATACAGTGAACCCTCGCTACTTCGCGGTTCACCTTTCGCAGGTTCAGTGCTTCGCGGGTCTAAAAAATATTCAGGGGCATTGTAGTTTCGCCGAGCGGCACGACGGGGCGCTGGAGCGGTTAGACGGCCGGCGTGCGCCGAAGAAGAGCGTGGGCGAAGAGGAGAGTGGACGAAGAAGAGCACGTTCCCCCGGACACGATCGGTGGCGACGTTTCGCGCGGTTCGGACCGTACCAGAGCTCCGGCCAGCGTGCGTGGCAGTTAAGCCGTAGAGGAGCATCTTCCCCGGGCACGGGCGGTGCCAAGCGGCCCCTAAGTTTAACCGAATGGAAGCTCCGGAGGAGGAGGGCATGCTCGCGTCACAGTAAGCCGAAGAGGAGCACCTTCCCCGGGCACGGGCGGTTCCAAGCGGCCCCTAAGTTTAACCGAATGGAAGCTCCGGAGGAGGAGGGCATGCTCGCGTCACAGTAAGCCGAAGAGGAGCACCTACCCCGGGCACGGGCGGTGCCAAGCGGCCCCTAAGTTTAACCGAATGGAAGCTCCGGACGGAGGAGGACGGGCGTGTGTCACAGTTAAGCCAAATTGGAGCACCTCTTCTGCCCGGGCACGAGCGGAGCGCGAGGCTGTCAGTTATGAATGAATAAATGAATAAATAAATAAAGAATGCCACCTTTCATTTCACAGGGCACACCGGACGGCGTACCAGCAGGTAAAAGTCGGAGTAATTAAATAAATACAAAAAGAATGGCTGGGGAATAAAAAAATAATACGTTTTAATAATAATTTGTTTTTTTTGTTATAACATGAATTTCACTCTCTCTCTCTCTCTCTCCCCCCGTATATATATATATATATATATATATATATATATATATATATATATATATTTATATATTTATTATATATTTTTTTTAAGCATTTTTGAAGGTGCGCCGCTACTTCGCGGATTTTCAGTTTTCGCGGGTGGTCTCGGTCCCCATTAACCGCGATAACCGAGGGTTCACTGTACTCCATAAAATTTACAAAAAGCGAGGTGAAACACTCAACCAGAGCTGCTTTTTTTTAACATTTCTCGAGGGCCATGGCGAGCCATTTCAAAAAAGCTGCACAACTAACGTATAAAATATTGATAAATTTGCTCGGCCTGATGTGTGTGTAAAGTTTTACGAGTTGTCGTTCATATTTAGAACCTCATAATCAGCTTTGTTTTATTGCCGAACAGTGCAATGCCACTCCCACAACTTTTCACGAAAAATCACGAATTTCGTATTGTGACATCCTCATGGCCGAAACAGTCATCCGAGCATATATGAGGGCGACCTTGTTGAGTTGCACGGAGAAAAACATCCAAGAAAATAACTTGTATTAGCTTTTACCAGTTGGTGGCGCTACTACTACGATATAAAATAAGTTGGTAGATGTCTTCAGGGCTGAAGTATCCTCAAATGTGTACAACTTCGAGAAGATAGGATGATCTGAGTCATGTTGCCGGAGCTTTTGTTGCCACAGAGTACAATCGGACTTTTCAGCACCTTAATAGCCACGCCTTTTGCCAAAACGTCACAAAATTCGGCAGAGAGTAAGATCATTGTCTTGAGTCTTTTCTGACTAATTTTCAGTCGGATTCGTCAAAAGGGCACCGTGCAGTACGTGAAAATTAAAATAAAAACAAATTTTTGATTCCACTTGGCGGCACTGTGTGTATAACAAAATAATAACATTAAGATGTCTTCAGGTCGGGACGTTTTATTTACAGGTGAAGGTTTGGATTTTTAGGAGCATGTGCAGGGGAGTTATTAAGCATTCATTTATTTGTATTAGGTTCATTTTGTCTTCTTATTATTGATATTTGACTGATTCATTAAAAGCAGACAATTATGTTTTAGGTTAATTTTTTACCTGACATGTTTCGGCGAGTCTTTCGCCTTCTTCAGAGTGTCGCATGATGTTGTCTTGAGACCCGTCTTTATCAGCTGATGTTCCATGAGGGTGTGACTTACCTGTCAAAAAAATGAAAAATCAGAGCAGTAAAAGAACAAGCACAACATGAACATTACAAATCAGCAATCACTGACCACTGCAAAAGGGAAAACCACATCATGGACCGGGAGAAGGGCAGGGTCATCCGCACAGAAGAGAACAAACAACAGCGCTGGATCAGAGAGGCCATTGAGATCTGCAAGCGAGGCATAAAAACCATGAACAGAGACAAGGGAGCCTTCATCCTCTCTACCACCTGGACCAGCATCTTGGCGGAGTGAACGGACAGCGGGGGGCGTGACTTGCCTTCATTCTTGTGACAGGTAAGTCACGCCCTCATGGAACATCAGCTGATAAAGGCGGGTCACAAGACACCATCATGTGACACTCTGAAGAAGGCGAAAGACTTTTGTATTGTGACATGCTCAAGGCCTAAACACTCATCCGAGCAAATATAAGGTAGATTTTGTTAACATGCCCGGAGAAAAACATCAACGAAAATAATTTATATTTGTTTTAACCAGTTGGTGGCGCTACCACTGCGATCAAAAATAAGTTGGCAGCCGTCTTCAGGGCCTGAATATCCTCAAATGTGAAAAATTTCGAGAAGATGGATCATCTGAATCATTTTGCAGGAACTTTTGTTGCCACGGAGAATAATCAGACTCTGCGGCACCGTAATAGCCACGCCCTTCGAAGGAAAGTCACAAAAATAGGGATAGAGTAAGATCAATGTCTTGAGTCTTTTCTAGCCAATTTTCAATCAGATTCGTTACAAGGGCACCGTGCAGTACGTCAAAATGTAAAAAATGATATTGATTGGCGCAAGGTGTATAACTGAATATAAACATATAGATGTCTTCAGGTACAGACTCTTTATGTACATGTGAAGTTTTGGATTTTTAGCAGCATGTGCAGGAGAGTTATTAAGCATTTTGTCCATTGCGGCGAAGGAAATCTTAAGTGAAAACTTTGATGCCCCGCCCCCGTCATATAGTATTTCGGAAACAAAAAATTTTAGCCCCAGTGTTTGTCCCAGGTCTTCAGATGCTACAGACAGAATTTTAAGGCAATCAGATGAAGCCTTTAGGATCAGGGTGCAAAAGAATGACCCCTGTAAACATGCAAAAAAGGGCAAAAGTCGGACTTTCAAAAATTCATAACTCACTTCCTGTTCATATTAGACGTTAAAATATCAAATTTTTCGCCATGCCCGATGAGACTGCCAGGTTTGGTGAGTTTTTGTGCATGTTTCGGGGGTCAAAAATGCGATCGAACAATCGGAAAAATAATAATAATAATTTCTACAAAAACAATAGGGACTTCGCAGCGGTCGCTGCTCAGGCCCTAATAATAATAATAATAATAATAATAAAAGTAATAATATTTTCTACAAAAACAATAGGGACCTCGCCGCGGTCGCTGCTCGGGCCCCAATAATAATTTCTACACAAAGTCCATTGTGGTGACCCGCCCCCTTTTAAGTAAATTCAAAATGGCCGACTTCCTGTAAAACCTAGCTCATTGCTCCAAGAGACTTTTTTGTAGGTCTTGGTCTTATACATACACCCTCGCTACTTCGCGGTTCACCTTTCGCAGGTTCAGTGCTTCGCGGGTCTAAAAAATATTCGGGGGCATTGTAGTTTCGCCGAGCGGCACGACGGGGCGCTGGAGCGGTTAGACGGCCGGCGTGCGCCGAAGAAGAGCGCGGGCGAAGAGGAGAGTGGACGAAGAAGAGCACGTTCCCCCGGACACGATCTGTGGCGACGTTTCGCGCGGTTCGGACCGTACCAGAGCTCCGGCCAGCGTGCGTGGCAGTTAAGCCGTAGAGGAGCACCTTCCCCGGGCACGGGCGGTGCCAAGCGGCCCCTAAGTTTAACCGAATGGAAGCTCCGGAGGAGGAGGGCATGCTCGCGTCACAGTAAGCCGAAGAGGAGCACCTTCCCCGGGCACGGGCGGTTCCAAGCGGCCCCTAAGTTTAACCGAATGGAAGCTCCGGAGGAGGAGGGCATGCTCGCGTCACAGTAAGCCGAAGAGGAGCACCTTCCCCGGGCATGGGCGGTGCCAAGCGGCCCCTAAGTTTAACCGAATGGAAGCTCCGGACGGAGGAGGACGGGCGTGTGTCACAGTTAAGCCAAATTGGAGCACCTCTTCTGCCCGGGCACGAGCGGAGCGCGAGGCTGTCAGTTATGAATGAATAAATGAATAAATAAATAAAGAATGCCACCTTTCATTTCACAGGGCACACCGGACGGCGTACCAGCAGGTAAAAGTCGGAGTAATTAAATAAATACAAAAAGAATGGCTGGGGAATAAAAAAATAATACGTTTTAATAATAATTTGGTTTTTTTGTTATAACATGAATTTCACTCTCTCTCTCCCCGTATATATATATATATATATATATATATATATATATATTATTATATATATTGTATATTTTTTTTAAGCATTTTTGAAGGTGCGCCGCTACTTCGCGGATTTTCAGTTTTCGCGGGTGGTCTCGGTCCCCATTAACCGCGATAACCGAGGGTTCACTGTACTCCATAAAATTTACAAAAAGCGAGGTGAAACACTCAACCAGAGCTGCTTTTTTTTAACATTTCTCGAGGGCCATGGCGAGCCATTTCAAAAAAGCTGCACAACTAACGTATAAAATATTGATAAATTTGCTCGGCCTGATGTGTGTGTAAAGTTTTACGAGTTGTCGTTCATATTTAGAACCTCATAATCAGCTTTGTTTTATTGCCGAACAGTGCAATGCCACTCCCACAACTTTTCACGAAAAATCACGAATTTCGTATTGTGACATCCTCATGGCCGAAACAGTCATCCGAGCATATATGAGGGCGACCTTGTTGAGTTGCACGGAGAAAAACATCCAAGAAAATAACTTGTATTAGCTTTTACCAGTTGGTGGCGCTACTACTACGATATAAAATAAGTTGGTAGATGTCTTCAGGGCTGAAGTATCCTCAAATGTGTACAACTTCGAGAAGATAGGATGATCTGAGTCATGTTGCCGGAGCTTTTGTTGCCACAGAGTACAATCTGACTTTTCAGCACCTTAATAGCCACGCCTTTTGCCAAAACGTCACAAAATTCGGCAGAGAGTAAGGTCATTGTCTTGAGTCTTTTCTGACTAATTTTCAGTCGGATTCGTCAAAAGGGCACCGTGCAGTACGTGAAAATTAAAATAAAAACAAATTTTTGATTCCACTTGGCGGCACTGTGTGTATAACAAAATAATAACATTAAGATGTCTTCAGGTCGGGACGTTTTATTTACAGGTGAAGGTTTGGATTTTTAGGAGCATGTGCAGGGGAGTTATTAAGCATTCATTTATTTGTATTAGGTTCATTTTGTCTTCTTATTATTGATATTTGACTGATTCATTAAAAGCAGACAATTATGTTTTAGGTTAATTTTTTACCTGACATGTTTCGGCGAGTCTTTCGCCTTCTTCAGAGTGTCGCATGATGGTGTCTTGAGACCCGTCTTTATCAGCTGATGTTCCATGAGGGTGTGACTTACCTGTCAAAAAAATGAAAAATCAGAGCAGTAAAAGAACAAGCACAACATGAACATTACAAATCAGCAATCACTGACCACTGCAAAAGGGAAAACCACATCATGGACCGGGAGAAGGGCAGGGTCATCCGCACCGAAGAGAACAAACAACAGCGCTGGATCAGAGAGGCCATTGAGATCTGCAAGCGAGGCATAAAAACCATGAACAGAGACAAGGGAGCCTTCATCCTCTCTACCACCTGGAGCAGCATTTTGGCGGAGTGAACGGACAGCGGGGGGCGTGACTTGCCTTCATTCTTGTGACAGGTAAGTCACGCCCTCATGGAACATCAGCTGATAAAGACGGGCCACAAGACACCATCATGTGACACTCTGAAGAAGGCGAAAGACTTTCGTATTGTGACATCCTCAAGGCCTAAACACTCATCCGAGCAAATGTAAGGTAGATTTTGTTAACCTGCCCGGAGAAAAAAATCAACGAAAATGATTTGTATTTGTTTTAACCAGTTGGTGGCGCTACCACTGCGATCAAAAATAAGTTGGCAGCCGTCTTCAGGGCCTGAATATCCTCAAATGTGAAAAATTTCGAGAAGATGGATCATCTGAATCATTTTGCAGGAACTTTTGTTGCCACGGAGAATAATCAGACTCTGCGGCACCGTAATAGCCACGCCCTTCGAAGGAAAGTCACAAAAATAGGGATAGAGTAAGATCAATGTCTTGAGTCTTTTCTAGCCAATTTTCAATCAGATTCGTTAAAAGGGCACCGTGCAGTACGTCAAAATGTAAAAAATGATATTGATTGGCGCAAGGTGTATAACTGAATATAAACATATAGATGTCTTCAGGTACAGACTCTTTATGTACATGTGAAGTTTTGGATTTTTAGCAGCATGTGCAGGAGAGTTATTAAGCATTTTGTCCATTGCGGCGAAGGAAATCTTAAGTGAAAACTTTGATGCCCCGCCCCCGTCATATAGTATTTCGGAAACAAAAAATTTTAGCCCCAGTGTTTGTGCCAGGTCTTCAGATGCTACAGACAGAATTTTAAGGCAATCAGATGAAGCCTTTAGGATCAGGGTGCAAAAGAATGACCCCTGTAAACATGCAAAAAAGGGCAAAAGTCGGACTTTCAAAAATTCATAACTCACTTCCTGTTCATATTAGACGTTAAAATATCAAATTTTTCGCCATGCCCGATGAGACTGCCAAGTTTGGTGAGTTTTTGTGCATGTTTCGGGGGTCAAAAATGCGATCGAACAATCGGAAAAATAATAATAATAATAATTTCTACAAAAACAATAGGGACTTCGCAGCGGTCGCTGCTCAGACCCTAATAATAATAATAATAATAATAATAAAAGTAATAATATCTTCTACAAAAACAATAGGGACCTCGCCGCGGTCGCTGCTCGGGCCCCAATAATAATTTCTACACAAAGTCCATTGTGGTGACCCGCCCCCTTTTCAGTAAATTCAAAATGGCCGACTTCCTGTAAAACCTAGCTCATTGCTCCAAGAGACTTTTTTTTAGGTCTTGGTCTTATACATACAGTGAACCCTCGCTACTTCGCGGTTCACCTTTCGCGGGTTCAGTGCTTCGCGGGTCTAAAAAATATTCGGGGGCATTGTAGTTTCGCCGAGCGGCACGACGGGGCGCTGGAGCGGTTAGACGGCCGGCGTGCGCCGAAGAAGAGCGTGGGCGAAGAGGAGAGTGGACGAAGAAGAGCACGTTCCCCCGGACACGATCGGTGGCGACGTTTCGCGCGGTTCGGACCGTACCAGAGCTCCGGCCAGCGTGCGTGGCAGTTAAGCCGTAGAGGAGCACCTTCCCCGGGCACGGGCAGTGCCAAGCGGCCCCTAAGTTTAACCGAATGGAAGCTCCGGAGGAGGAGGGCATGCTCGCGTCACAGTAAGCCGAAGAGGAGCACCTTCCCCGGGCACGGGCGGTTCCAAGCGGCCCCTAAGTTTAACCGAATGGAAGCTCCGGAGGAGGAGGGCATGCTCGCGTCACAGTAAGCCGAAGAGGAGCACCTTCCCCGGGCACGGGCGGTGCCAAGCGGCCCCTAAGTTTAACCGAATGGAAGCTCCGGGGGAGGAGGACGGGCGTGTGTCACAGTTAAGCCAAATTGGAGCACCTCTTCTGCCCGGGCACGAGCGGAGCGCGAGGCTGTCAGTTATGAATGAATAAATGAATAAATAAATAAAGAATGCCACCTTTCATTTCACAGGGCACACCGGACGGCGTACCAGCAGGTAAAAGTCGGAGTAATTAAATAAATACAAAAAGAATGGCTGGGGAATAAAAAAATAATACGTTTTAATAATAATTTGGTTTTTTTGTTATAACATGAATTTCACTCTCTCTCTCCCCGTATATATATATATATATATATATATATATATATATATATATATATATATATATATATATTATATATTGTATATTTTTTTTAAGCATTTTTGAAGGTGCGCCGCTACTTCGCGGATTTTCAGTTTTCGCGGGTGGTCTCGGTCCCCATTAACCGCGATAACCGAGGGTTCACTGTACTCCATAAAATTTACAAAAAGCGAGGTGAAACACTCAACCAGAGCTGCTTTTTTTTAACATTTCTCGAGGGCCATGGCGAGCCATTTCAAAAAAGCTGCACAACTAACGTATAAAATATTGATAAATTTGCTCGGCCTGATGTGTGTGTAAAGTTTTACGAGTTGTCGTTCATATTTAGAACCTCATAATCAGCTTTGTTTTATTGCCGAACAGTGCAATGCCACTCCCACAACTTTTCACGAAAAATCACGAATTTCGTATTGTGACATCCTCATGGCCGAAACAGTCATCCGAGCATATATGAGGGCGACCTTGTTGAGTTGCACGGAGAAAAACATCCAAGAAAATAACTTGTATTAGCTTTTACCAGTTGGTGGCGCTACTACTACGATATAAAATAAGTTGGTAGATGTCTTCAGGGCTGAAGTATCCTCAAATGTGTACAACTTCGAGAAGATAGGATGATCTGAGTCATGTTGCCGGAGCTTTTGTTGCCACAGAGTACAATCGGACTTTTCAGCACCTTAATAGCCACGCCTTTTGCCAAAACGTCACAAAATTCGGCAGAGAGTAAGATCATTGTCTTGAGTCTTTTCTGACTAATTTTCAGTCGGATTCGTCAAAAGGGCACCGTGCAGTACGTGAAAATTAAAATAAAAACAAATTTTTGATTCCACTTGGCGGCACTGTGTGTATAACAAAATAATAACATTAAGATGTCTTCAGGTCGGGACGTTTTATTTACAGGTGAAGGTTTGGATTTTTAGGAGCATGTGCAGGGGAGTTATTAAGCATTCATTTATTTGTATTAGGTTCATTTTGTCTTCTTATTATTGATATTTGACTGATTCATTAAAAGCAGACAATTATGTTTTAGGTTAATTTTTTACCTGACATGTTTCGGCGAGTCTTTCGCCTTCTTCAGAGTGTCGCATGATGGTGTCTTGAGACCCGTCTTTATCAGCTGATGTTCCATGAGGGTGTGACTTACCTGTCAAAAAAATGAAAAATCAGAGCAGTAAAAGAACAAGCACAACATGAACATTACAAATCAGCAATCACTGACCACTGCAAAAGGGAAAACCACATCATGGACCGGGAGAAGGGCAGGGTCATCCGCACCGAAGAGAACAAACAACAGCGCTGGATCAGAGAGGCCATTGAGATCTGCAAGCGAGGCATAAAAACCATGAACAGAGACAAGGGAGCCTTCATCCTCTCTACCACCTGGAGCAGCATTTTGGCGGAGTGAACGGACAGCGGGGGCGTGACTTGCCTTCATTCTTGTGACAGGTAAGTCACGCCCTCATGGAACATCAGCTGATAAAGACGGGCCACAAGACACCATCATGTGACACTCTGAAGAAGGCGAAAGACTTTCGTATTGTGACATCCTCAAGGCCTAAACACTCATCCGAGCAAATGTAAGGTAGATTTTGTTAACCTGCCCGGAGAAAAAAATCAACGAAAATGATTTGTATTTGTTTTAACCAGTTGGTGGCGCTACCACTGCGATCAAAAATAAGTTGGCAGCCGTCTTCAGGGCCTGAATATCCTCAAATGTGAAAAATTTCGAGAAGATGGATCATCTGAATCATTTTGCAGGAACTTTTGTTGCCACGGAGAATAATCAGACTCTGCGGCACCGTAATAGCCACGCCCTTCGAAGGAAAGTCACAAAAATAGGGATAGAGTAAGATCAATGTCTTGAGTCTTTTCTAGCCAATTTTCAATCAGATTCGTTAAAAGGGCACCGTGCAGTACGTCAAAATGTAAAAAATGATATTGATTGGCGCAAGGTGTATAACTGAATATAAACATATAGATGTCTTCAGGTACAGACTCTTTATGTACATGTGAAGTTTTGGATTTTTAGCAGCATGTGCAGGAGAGTTATTAAGCATTTTGTCCATTGCGGCGAAGGAAATCTTAAGTGAAAACTTTGATGCCCCGCCCCCGTCATATAGTATTTCGGAAACAAAAAATTTTAGCCCCAGTGTTTGTGCCAGGTCTTCAGATGCTACAGACAGAATTTTAAGGCAATCAGATGAAGCCTTTAGGATCAGGGTGCAAAAGAATGACCCCTGTAAACATGCAAAAAAGGGCAAAAGTCGGACTTTCAAAAATTCATAACTCACTTCCTGTTCATATTAGACGTTAAAATATCAAATTTTTCGCCATGCCCGATGAGACTGCCAAGTTTGGTGACTTTTTGTGCATGTTTCAGGGGTCAAAAATGCGATCGAACAATCGGAAAAATAATAATAATAATAATTTCAACAAAAACAATAGGGACTTCGCAGCGGTCGCTGCTCAGGCCCTAATAATAATAATAATAATAATAATAAAAGTAATAATATTTTCTACAAAAACAATAGGGACCTCGCCGCGGTCGCTGCTCGGGCCCCAATAATAATTTCTACACAAAGTCCATTGTGGTGACCCGCCCCCTTTTAAGTAAATTCAAAATGGCCGACTTCCTGTAAAACCTAGCTCATTGCTCCAAGAGACTTTTTTGTAGGTCTTGGTCTTATACATACAGTGAACCCTCGCTACTTCGCGGTTCACCTTTCGCGGGTTCAGTGCTTCGCGGGTCTAAAAAATATTCGGGCGCATTGTAGTTTCGCCGAGCGGCACGACGGGGCGCTGGAGCGGTTAGACGGCCGGCGTGCGCCGAAGAAGAGCGTGGGCGAAGAGGAGAGTGGACGAAGAAGAGCACGTTCCCCCGGACACGATCGGTGGCGACGTTTCGCGCGGTTCGGACCGTACCAGAGCTCCGGCCAGCGTGCGTGGCAGTTAAGCCGTAGAGGAGCACCTTCCCCGGGCACGGGCAGTGCCAAGCGGCCCCTAAGTTTAACCGAATGAAAGCTCCGGAGGAGGAGGGCATGCTCGCGTCACAGTAAGCCGAAGAGGAGCACCTTCCCCGGGCACGGGCGGTTCCAAGCGGCCCCTAAGTTTAACCGAATGGAAGCTCCGGAGGAGGAGGGCATGCTCGCGTCACAGTAAGCCGAAGAGGAGCACCTTCCCCGGGCACGGGCGGTGCCAAGCGGCCCCTAAGTTTAACCGAATGGAAGCTCCGGGGGAGGAGGACGGGCGTGTGTCACAGTTAAGCCAAATTGGAGCACCTCTTCTGCCCGGGCACGAGCGGAGCGCGAGGCTGTCAGTTATGAATGTATAAATGAATAAATAAATAAAGAATGCCACCTTTCATTTCACAGGGCACACCGGACGGCGTACCAGCAGGTAAAAGTCGGAGTAATTAAATAAATACAAAAAGAATGGCTGGGGAATAAAAAAATAATACGTTTTAATAATAATTTGTTTTTTTTGTTATAACATGAATTTCACTCTCTCTCTCCCCGTATATATATATATATATATATATATATATATATATATATATATATATATATTTATATATTTATTATATATATTGTATATTTTTTTTAAGCATTTTTGAAGGTGCGCCGCTACTTCGCGGATTTTCAGTTTTCGCGGGTGGTCTCGGTCCCCATTAACCGCGATAACCGAGGGTTCACTGTACTCCATAAAATTTACAAAAAGCGAGGTGAAACACTCAACCAGAGCTGCTTTTTTTTTAACATTTCTCGAGGGCCATGGCGAGCCATTTCAAAAAAGCTGCACAACTAACGTATAAAATATTGATAAATTTGCTCGGCCTGATGTGTGTGTAAAGTTTTACGAGTTGTCGTTCATATTTAGAACCTCATAATCAGCTTTGTTTTATTGCTGAACAGTGCAATGCCACTCCCACAACTTTTCACGAAAAATCACGAATTTCGTATTGTGACATCCTCATGGCCGAAACAGTCATCCGAGCATATATGAGGGCGACCTTGTTGAGTTGCACGGAGAAAAACATCCAAGAAAATAACTTGTATTAGCTTTTACCAGTTGGTGGCGCTACTACTACGATGTAAAATAAGTTGGTAGATGTCTTCAGGGCTGAAGTATCCTCAAATGTGTACAACTTCGAGAAGATAGGATCATCTGAGTCATGTTGCCGGAGCTTTTGTTGCCACAGAGTACAATCGGACTTTTCAGCACCTTAATAGCCACGCCTTTTGCCAAAACGTCACAAAATTCGGCAGAGAGTAAGATCATTGTCTTAAGTCTTTTCTGACTAATTTTCAGTCGGATTCGTCAAAAGGGCACCATGCAGTACGTGAAAATTAAAATAAAAACAAATTTTTGATTCCACTTGGCGGCACTGTGTGTATAACAAAATAATAACATTAAGATGTCTTCAGGTCGGGACGTTTTATTTACAGGTGAAGGTTTGGATTTTTAGGAGCATGTGCAGGGGAGTTATTAAGCATTCATTTATTTGTATTAGGTTCATTTTGTCTTCTTATTATTGATATTTGACTGATTCATTAAAAGCAGACAATTATGTTTTAGGTTAATTTTTTACCTTACATGTTTCGGCGAGTCTTTCGCCTTCTTCAGAGTGTCGCATGATGGTGTCTTGAGCTGATGTTCCATGAGGGTGTGACTTACCTGTCAAAAAAATGAAAAAATCAGAGCAGTAAAAGAACAAGCACAACATGAACATTACAAATCAGCAATCACTGACCACTGCAAAAGGGAAAACCACATCATGGACCGGGAGAAGGGCAGGGTCATCCGCACAGAAGAGAACAAACAACAGCGCTGGATCAGAGAGGCCATTGAGATCTGCAAGCGAGGCATAAAAACCATGAACAGAGACAAGGGAGCCTTCATCCTCTCTACCACCTGGACCAGCATCTTGGCGGAGTGAACGGACAGCGGGGGGCGTGACTTGCCTTCATTCTTGTGACAGGTAAGTCACGCCCTCATGGAACATCAGCTGATAAAGACGGGTCACAAGACACCATCATGTGACACTCTGAAGAAGGCGAAAGACTTTCGTATTGTGACATGCTCAAGGCCTAAACACTCATCCGAGCAAATATAAGGTAGATTTTGTTAACCTGCCCGGAGAAAAACATCAACGAAAATAATTTGTATTTGTTTTAACCAGTTGGTGGCGCTACCACTGCGATCAAAAATAAGTTGGCAGCCGTCTTCAGGGCCTGAATATCCTCAAATGTGAAAGATTTCCAGAAGATGGATCATCTGAATCATTTTGCAGGAACTTTTGTTGCCACGGAGAATAATCAGACTCTGCGGCACCGTAATAGCCACGCCCTTTGAAGGAAAGTCATAAAAATAGGGATAGAGTAAGATCAATGTCTTGAGTCTTTTCTAGCCAATTTTCAGTCGGATTCGTTAAAAGGGCACCGTGCAGTACGTCAAAATGTAAAAAATGATATTGATTGGCGCAAGGTGTATAACTGAATATAAACATATAGATGTCTTCAGGTACCGACTCTTTATGTACATGTGAAGTTTTGGATTTTTAGCAGCACGGGCAGGAGAGTTATTAAGCATTTTGTCCATTGCGGCGAAGGAAATCTTAAGTGAAAACTTTGAAGCCCCGCCCCCGTCATATAGTATTTCGGAAACAAAAAATTTTAGCCCCAGTGTTTGTCCCAGGTCTTAAGATGCTCCAGACAGAACTTTAAGGCAATCAGATGAAGCCTTTAGGATCAGGGTGCAAAAGAATGACCCCTGTAAACATGCAAAAAAGGGCAAAAGTCGGACTTTCAAAAATTCATAACTCACTTCCTGTTCATATTAGACGTTAAAAAATATCAAATTTTTCGCCATGCCCGATGAGACTGCCAAGTTTGGTGAGTTTTTGTGCATGTTTCGGGGGTCAAAAATGCGATCGAACAATCGGAAAAATAATAATAATAATAATTTCTACAAAAACAATAGGGACTTCGCAGCGGTCGCTGCTCAGGCCCTAATAATAATAATAATAATAATAATAATAATAATAAAAGTAATAATATTTTCTACAAAAACAATAGGGACCTCGCCGCGGTCGCTGCTCGGGCCCCAATAATAATTTCTACACAAAGTCCATTGTGGAGACCCGCCCCCTTTTAAGTAAATTCAAAATGGCCGACTTCCTGTAAAACCTAGCTCATTGCTCCAAGAGACTTTTTTGTAGGTCTTGGTCTTATACATACAGTGAACCCTCGCTACTTCGAGGTTCACCTTTCGCGGGTTCAGTGCTTCGCGGGTCTAAAAAATATTCGGGGGCATTGTAGTTTCGCCGAGCGGCACGACGGGGCGCTGGAGCGGTTAGACGGCCGGCGTGCGCCGAAGAAGAGCGTGGGCGAAGAGGAGAGTGGACGAAGAAGAGCACGTTCTCCCGGACACGATCGGTGGCGACGTTTCGCGCGGTTCGGACCGTACCAGAGCTCCGGCCGGCGTGCGTGGCAGTTAAGCCGTAGAGGAGCACCTTCCCCGGGCACGGGCGGTTCCAAGCGGCCCCTGAGTTTAACCGAATGGAAGCTCCGGAGGAGGAGGGCATGCTCGCGTCACAGTAAGCCGAAGAGGAGCACCTTCCCCGGGCACGGGCGGTTCCAAGCGGCCCCTAAGTTTAACCGAATGGAAGCTCCGGAGGAGGAGGGCATGCTCGCGTCACAGTAAGCCGAAGAGGAGCACCTTCCCCGGGCACGGGCGGTGCCAAGCGGCCCCTAAGTTTAACCGAATGGAAGCTCCGGGGGAGGAGGGCGGGCGTGTGTCACAGTTAAGCCGAATTGGAGCACCTCTTCTGCCGGGCACAAGCGGAGCGCGAGGCTGTCAGTTATGAATGAATAAATGAATAAATAAATAAAGAATGCCACCTTTCATTTCACAGGGCACACCGGACGGCGTACCAGCAGGTAAAAGTCGGAGTAATTAAATAAATACAAAAAGAATGGTTGGGGAATAAAAAAATAATAAGTTTTAATAATAATTTGTTTTTTTTGTTATAACATGAATTTCACTCTCTCTCTCTCTCTCTCCCCCCGTATATATATATATATATATATATATATATATATATATATATATATATATATATATATATTTATATATTTATTATATATTTTTTTTAAGCATTTTTGAAGGTGCGCCGCTACTTCGCGGATTTTCAGTTTTCGCGGGTGGTCTCGGTCCCCATTAACCGCGATAACCGAGGGTTCACTGTACTCCATAAAATTTACAAAAAGCGAGGTGAAACACTCAACCAGGGCTGCTTTTTTGAACATTTCTCGAGGGCCATGGCGAGCCATTTCAAAAAAGCTGCACAACTAACGTATAAAATATTGATAAATTTGCTCGGCCTGATGTGTGTGTAAAGTTTTACGAGTTGTCGTTCATATTTAGAACCTCATAATCAGCTTTATTTTATTGCCGAACAGTGCAATGCCACTCCCACAACTTTTCACGAAAAATCACGAATTTCGTATTGTGACATCCTCATGGCCGAAACAGTCATCCGAGCATATATGAGGGCGACCTTGTTGAGTTGCACGGAGAAAAACATCCAAGAAAATAACTTGTATTAGCTTTTACCAGTTGGTGGCGCTACTACTACGATGTAAAATAAGTTGGTAGATGTCTTCAGGGCTGAAGTATCCTCAAATGTGTACAACTTCGAGAAGATAGGATCATCTGAGTCATGTTGCCGGAGCTTTTGTTGCCACAGAGTACAATCGGACTTTTCAGCACCTTAATAGCCACGCCTTTTGCCAAAACGTCACAAAATTCGGCAGAGAGTAAGATCATTGTCTTGAGTCTTTTCTGACTAATTTTCAGTCGGATTCGTCAAAAGGGCACCGTGCAGTACGTGAAAATTAAAATAAAAACAAATTTTTGATTCCACTTGGCGGCACTGTGTGTATAACAAAATAATAACATTAAGATGTCTTCAGGTCGGGACGTTTTATTTACAGGTGAAGGTTTGGATTTTTAGGAGCATGTGCAGGGGAGTTATTAAGCATTCATTTATTTGTATTAGGTTCATTTTGTCTTCTTATTATTGATATTTGACTGATTCATTAAAAGCAGACAATTATGTTTTAGGTTAATTTTTTACCTGACATGTTTCGGCGAGTCTTTCGCCTTCTTCAGAGTGTCGCATGATGGTGTCTTGAGACCCGTCTTTATCAGCTGATGTTCCATGAGGGTGTGACTTACCTGTCAAAAAAATGAAAAATCAGAGCAGTAAAAGAACAAGCACAACATGAACATTACAAATCAGCAATCACTGACCACTGCAAAAGGGAAAACCACATCATGGACCGGGAGAAGGGCAGGGTCATCCGCACCGAAGAGAACAAACAACAGCGCTGGATCAGAGAGGCCATTGAGATCTGCAAGCGAGGCATAAAAACCATGAACAGAGACAAGGGAGCCTTCATCCTCTCTACCACCTGGACCAGCATCTTGGCGGAGTGAACGGACAGCGGGGGGCGTGACTTGCCTTCATTCTCGTGACAGGTAAGTCACGCCCTCATGGAACATCAGCTGATAAAGACGGGTCACAAGACACCATCATGTGAAACTCTGAAGAAGGCGAAAGACTTTCGTATTGTGACATCCTCAAGGCCTAAACACTCATCCGAGCAAATATAAGGTAGATTTTGTTAACCTGCCCGGAGAAAAACATCAACGAAAATAATTTGTATTTGTTTTAACCAGTTGGTGGCGCTACCACTGCGATCAAAAATAAGTTGGCAGCCGTCTTCAGGGCCTGAATATCCTCAAATGTGAAAAATTTCGAGAAGATGGATCATCTGAATCATTTTGCAGGAACTTTTGTTGCCACGGAGAATAATCAGACTCTGCGGCACCGTAATAGCCACGCCCTTCGAAGGAAAGTCACAAAAATAGGGATAGAGTAAGATCAATGTCTTGAGTCTTTTCTAGCCAATTTTCAATCAGATTCGTTAAAAGGGCACCGTGCAGTACGTCAAAATGTAAAAAATGATATTGATTGGCGCAAGGTGTATAACTGAATATAAACATATAGATGTCTTCAGGTACCGACTCTTTATGTACATGTGAAGTTTTGGATTTTTAGCAGCACGTGCAGGAGAGTTATTAAGCATTTTGTCCATTGCGGCGAAGGAAATCTTAAGTGAAAACTTTGAAGCCCCGCCCCCGTCATATAGTATTTCGGAAACAAAAATTTTTAGCCCCAGTGTTTGTCCCAGGTCTTAAGATGCTCCAGACAGAATTTTAAGGCAATCAGATGAAGCCTTTAGGATCAGGGTGCAAAAGAATGACCCCTGTAAACATGCAAAAAAGGGCAAAAATCGGACTTTCAAAAATTCATAACTCACTTCCTGTTCATATTAGACGTTAAAATATCAAATTTTTCGCCATGCCCGATGAGACTGCCAAGTTTGGTGAGTTTTTGTGCATGTTTCGGGGGTCAAAAATGCGATCGAACAATCGGAAAAATAATAATAATAATAATTTCTACAAAAACAATAGGGACCTCGCCGCGGTCGCTGCTCGGGCCCCAATAATAATTTCTACACAAAGTCCATTGTGGTGACCCGCCCCCTTTTAAGTAAATTCAAAATGGCCGACTTCCTGTAAAACCTAGCTCATTGCTCCAAGAGACTTTTTTGTAGGTCTTGGTCTTATACATACAGTGAACCCTCGCTACTTCGCGGTTCACCTTTCGCGGGTTCAGTGCTTCGCGGGTCTAAAAAATATTCGGGGGCATTGTAGTTTCGCCGAGCGGCACGACGGGGCGCTGGAGCAGTTAGACGGCCGGCGTGCGCCGAAGAAGAGCGTGGGCGAAGAGGAGAGTGGACGAAGAGAGCACGTTCCCCCGGACACGATCGGTGGCGACGTTTCGCGCGGTTCGGACCGTACCAGAGCTCCGGCCGGCGTGCGTGGCAGTTAAGCCGTAGAGGAGCACCTTCCCCGGGCACGGGCGGTGCCAAGCGGCCCCTAAGTTTAACCGAATGGAAGCTCCGGAGGAGGAGGGCATGCTCGCGTCACAGTAAGCCGAAGAGGAGCACCTTCCCCGGGCACGGGCGGTTCCAAGCGGCCCCTAAGTTTAACCGAATGGAAGCTCCGCAGGAGGAGGGCATGCTCGCGTCACAGTAAGCCGAAGAGGAGCACCTTCCCCGGGCACGGGCGGTGCCAAGCGGCCCCTAAGTTTAACCGAATGGAAGCTCCGGGGGAGGAGGGCGGGCGTGTGTCACAGTGAAGCCGAATTGGAGCACCTCTTCTGCCCGGGCACGAGCGGAGCGCGAGGCTGTCAGTTATGAATGAATAAATGAATGAATAAATAAAGAATGCCACCTTTCATTTCACAGGGCACACCGGACGGCGTACCAGCAGGTAAAAGTCGGAGTAATTAAATAAATACAAAAAGAATGGTTGGGGAATAAAAAAATAATAAGTTTTAATAATAATTTGTTTTTTTTGTTATAACATGAATTTCACTCTCTGTCTCTCTCTCTCCCCCCGTATATATATATATATATATATATATATATATATATATATATATATATATATATTTATATATTTATTATATATATTGTATATTTTTTTTAAGCATTTTTGAAGGTGCGCCGCTACTTCGCGGATTTTCAGTTTTTGCGGGTGGTCTCGGTCCCCATTAACCGCGATAACCGAGGGTTCACTGTACTCCATAAAATTTACAAAAAGCGAGGTGAAACACTCAACCAGGGCTGCTTTTTTGAACATTTCTCGAGGGCCATGGCGAGCCATTTCAAAAAAGCTGCACAACTAACGTATAAAATATTGATAAATTTGCTCGGCCTGATGTGTGTGTAAAGTTTCACGAGTTGTCGTTCATATTTAGAACCTCATAATCAGCTTTGTTTTATTGCCGAACAGTGCAATGCCACTCCCACAACTTTTCATGAAAAAGGACGAATTTCGTATTGTGACATCCTCATGGCCGAAACAGTCATCCGAGCATATATGAGGGCGACCTTGTTGAGTTGCACGGAGAAAAACATCCAAGAAAATAACTTGTATTAGCTTTTACCAGTTGGTGGCGCTACTACTACGATGAAAAATAAGTTGGTAGATGTCTTCAGGGCTTAAGTATCCTCAAATGTGTGCAACTTCGAGAAGATAGGATCACCTGAGTCATGTTGCAGGAGCTTTTGTTGCCACAGAGTACAATCGGACTTTTCAGCACCGTAATAGCCACGCCTTTTGCCAAAACGTCACAAAATTCGGCAGAGAGTAAGATCATTGTCTTGAGTCTTTTCTGACTAATTTTCAGTCGGATTCGTCGAAAGGGCACCGTGCAGTACGTGAAAATTAAAATAAAAACAAATTTTTGATTCCACTTGGCGGCACTGTGTGTATAACAAAATAATAACATTAAGATGTCTTCAGGTCGGGACGTTTTATTTACAGGTGAAGGTTTGGATTTTTAGGAGCATGTGCAGGGGAGTTATTAAGCATTCATTTATTTGTATTAGGTTCATTTTGTCTTCTTATTATTGATATTTGACTGATTCATTAAAAGCAGACAATTATGTTTTAGGTTAATTTTTTACCTGACATGTTTCGGCGAGTCTTTCGCCTTCTTCAGAGTGTCGCATGATGGTGTCTTGAGACCCGTCTTTATCAGCTGATGTTCCATGAGGGTGTGACTTACCTGTCAAAAAAATGAAAAATCAGAGCAGTAAAAGAACAAGCACAACATGAACATTACAAATCAGCAATCACTGACCACTGCAAAAGGGAAAACCACATCATGGACCGGGAGAAGGGCAGGGTCATCCGCACCGAAGAGAACAAACAACAGCGCTGGATCAGAGAGGCCATTGAGATCTGCAAGCGAGGCATAAAAACCATGAACAGAGACAAGGGAGCCTTCATCCTCTCTACCACCTGGAGCAGCATTTTGGCGGAGTGAACGGACAGCGGGGGGCGTGACTTGCCTTCATTCTTGTGACAGGTAAGTCACGCCCTCATGGAACATCAGCTGATAAAGACGGGCCACAAGACACCATCATGTGACACTCTGAAGAAGGCGAAAGACTTTCGTATTGTGACATCCTCAAGGCCTAAACACTCATCCGAGCAAATGTAAGGTAGATTTTGTTAACCTGCCCGGAGAAAAAAATCAACGAAAATAATTTGTATTTGTTTTAACCAGTTGGTGGCGCTACCACTGCGATCAAAAATAAGTTGGCAGCCGTCTTCAGGGCCTGAATATCCTCAAATGTGAAAAATTTCGAGAAGATGGATCATCTGAATCATTTTGCAGGAACTTTTGTTGCCACGGAGAATAATCAGACTCTGCGGCACCGTAATAGCCACGCCCTTCGAAGGAAAGTCACAAAAATAGGGATAGAGTAAGATCAATGTCTTGAGTCTTTTCTAGCCAATTTTCAATCAGATTCGTTAAAAGGGCACCGTGCAGTACGTCAAAATGTAAAAAATGATATTGATTGGCGCAAGGTGTATAACTGAATATAAACATATAGATGTCTTCAGGTACAGACTCTTTATGTACATGTGAAGTTTTGGATTTTTAGCAGCATGTGCAGGAGAGTTATTAAGCATTTTGTCCATTGCGGCGAAGGAAATCTTAAGTGAAAACTTTGATGCCCCGCCCCCGTCATATAGTATTTCGGAAACAAAAAATTTTAGCCCCAGTGTTTGTGCCAGGTCTTCAGATGCTACAGACAGAATTTTAAGGCAATCAGATGAAGCCTTTAGGATCAGGGTGCAAAAGAATGACCCCTGTAAACATGCAAAAAAGGGCAAAAGTCGGACTTTCAAAAATTCATAACTCACTTCCTGTTCATATTAGACGTTAAAATATCAAATTTTTCGCCATGCCCGATGAGACTGCCAAGTTTGGTGAGTTTTTGTGCACGTTTCGGGGGTCAAAAATGCGATCGAACAATCGGAAAAATAATAATAATAATTTCTACAAAAACAATAGGGACTTCGCAGCGGTCGCTGCTCAGGCCCTAATAATAATAATAATAATAATAATAAAAGTAATAATATTTTCTCCAAAAACAATAGGGACCTCGCCGCGGTCGCTGCTCGGGCCCCAATAATAATTTCTACACAAAGTCCATTGTGGTGACCCGCCCCCTTTTAAGTAAATTCAAAATGGCCGACTTCCTGTAAAACCTAGCTCATTGCTCCAAGAGACTTTTTTGTAGGTCTTGGTCTTATACATACAGTGAACCCTCGCTACTTCGCGGTTCACCTTTCGCAGGTTCAGTGCTTCGCGGGTCTAAAAAATATTCAGGGGCATTGTAGTTTCGCCGAGCGGCACGACGGGGCGCTGGAGCGGTTAGACGGCCGGCGTGCGCCGAAGAAGAGCGTGGGCGAAGAGGAGAGTGGACGAAGAAGAGCACGTTCCCCCGGACACGATCGGTGGCGACGTTTCGCGCGGTTCGGACCGTACCAGAGCTCCGGCCAGCGTGCGTGGCAGTTAAGCCGTAGAGGAGCATCTTCCCCGGGCACGGGCGGTGCCAAGCGGCCCCTAAGTTTAACCGAATGGAAGCTCCGGAGGAGGAGGGCATGCTCGCGTCACAGTAAGCCGAAGAGGAGCACCTTCCCCGGGCACGGGCGGTTCCAAGCGGCCCCTAAGTTTAACCGAATGGAAGCTCCGGAGGAGGAGGGCATGCTCGCGTCACAGTAAGCCGAAGAGGAGCACCTACCCCGGGCACGGGCGGTGCCAAGCGGCCCCTAAGTTTAACCGAATGGAAGCTCCGGACGGAGGAGGACGGGCGTGTGTCACAGTTAAGCCAAATTGGAGCACCTCTTCTGCCCGGGCACGAGCGGAGCGCGAGGCTGTCAGTTATGAATGAATAAATGAATAAATAAATAAAGAATGCCACCTTTCATTTCACAGGGCACACCGGACGGCGTACCAGCAGGTAAAAGTCGGAGTAATTAAATAAATACAAAAAGAATGGCTGGGGAATAAAAAAATAATACGTTTTAATAATAATTTGTTTTTTTTGTTATAACATGAATTTCACTCTCTCTCTCTCTCTCTCCCCCCGTATATATATATATATATATATATATATATATATATATATATATATTTATATATTTATTATATATTTTTTTTAAGCATTTTTGAAGGTGCGCCGCTACTTCGCGGATTTTCAGTTTTCGCGGGTGGTCTCGGTCCCCATTAACCGCGATAACCGAGGGTTCACTGTACTCCATAAAATTTACAAAAAGCGAGGTGAAACACTCAACCAGAGCTGCTTTTTTTTAACATTTCTCGAGGGCCATGGCGAGCCATTTCAAAAAAGCTGCACAACTAACGTATAAAATATTGATAAATTTGCTCGGCCTGATGTGTGTGTAAAGTTTTACGAGTTGTCGTTCATATTTAGAACCTCATAATCAGCTTTGTTTTATTGCCGAACAGTGCAATGCCACTCCCACAACTTTTCACGAAAAATCACGAATTTCGTATTGTGACATCCTCATGGCCGAAACAGTCATCCGAGCATATATGAGGGCGACCTTGTTGAGTTGCACGGAGAAAAACATCCAAGAAAATAACTTGTATTAGCTTTTACCAGTTGGTGGCGCTACTACTACGATATAAAATAAGTTGGTAGATGTCTTCAGGGCTGAAGTATCCTCAAATGTGTACAACTTCGAGAAGATAGGATGATCTGAGTCATGTTGCCGGAGCTTTTGTTGCCACAGAGTACAATCGGACTTTTCAGCACCTTAATAGCCACGCCTTTTGCCAAAACGTCACAAAATTCGGCAGAGAGTAAGATCATTGTCTTGAGTCTTTTCTGACTAATTTTCAGTCGGATTCGTCAAAAGGGCACCGTGCAGTACGTGAAAATTAAAATAAAAACAAATTTTTGATTCCACTTGGCGGCACTGTGTGTATAACAAAATAATAACATTAAGATGTCTTCAGGTCGGGACGTTTTATTTACAGGTGAAGGTTTGGATTTTTAGGAGCATGTGCAGGGGAGTTATTAAGCATTCATTTATTTGTATTAGGTTCATTTTGTCTTCTTATTATTGATATTTGACTGATTCATTAAAAGCAGACAATTATGTTTTAGGTTAATTTTTTACCTGACATGTTTCGGCGAGTCTTTCGCCTTCTTCAGAGTGTCGCATGATGTTGTCTTGAGACCCGTCTTTATCAGCTGATGTTCCATGAGGGTGTGACTTACCTGTCAAAAAAATGAAAAATCAGAGCAGTAAAAGAACAAGCACAACATGAACATTACAAATCAGCAATCACTGACCACTGCAAAAGGGAAAACCACATCATGGACCGGGAGAAGGGCAGGGTCATCCGCACAGAAGAGAACAAACAACAGCGCTGGATCAGAGAGGCCATTGAGATCTGCAAGCGAGGCATAAAAACCATGAACAGAGACAAGGGAGCCTTCATCCTCTCTACCACCTGGACCAGCATCTTGGCGGAGTGAACGGACAGCGGGGGGCGTGACTTGCCTTCATTCTTGTGACAGGTAAGTCACGCCCTCATGGAACATCAGCTGATAAAGGCGGGTCACAAGACACCATCATGTGACACTCTGAAGAAGGCGAAAGACTTTCGTATTGTGACATGCTCAAGGCCTAAACACTCATCCGAGCAAATATAAGGTAGATTTTGTTAACATGCCCGGAGAAAAACATCAACGAAAATAATTTATATTTGTTTTAACCAGTTGGTGGCGCTACCACTGCGATCAAAAATAAGTTGGCAGCCGTCTTCAGGGCCTGAATATCCTCAAATGTGAAAAATTTCGAGAAGATGGATCATCTGAATCATTTTGCAGGAACTTTTGTTGCCACGGAGAATAATCAGACTCTGCGGCACCGTAATAGCCACGCCCTTCGAAGGAAAGTCACAAAAATAGGGATAGAGTAAGATCAATGTCTTGAGTCTTTTCTAGCCAATTTTCAATCAGATTCGTTACAAGGGCACCGTGCAGTACGTCAAAATGTAAAAAATGATATTGATTGGCGCAAGGTGTATAACTGAATATAAACATATAGATGTCTTCAGGTACAGACTCTTTATGTACATGTGAAGTTTTGGATTTTTAGCAGCATGTGCAGGAGAGTTATTAAGCATTTTGTCCATTGCGGCGAAGGAAATCTTAAGTGAAAACTTTGATGCCCCGCCCCCGTCATATAGTATTTCGGAAACAAAAAATTTTAGCCCCAGTGTTTGTCCCAGGTCTTCAGATGCTACAGACAGAATTTTAAGGCAATCAGATGAAGCCTTTAGGATCAGGGTGCAAAAGAATGACCCCTGTAAACATGCAAAAAAGGGCAAAAGTCGGACTTTCAAAAATTCATAACTCACTTCCTGTTCATATTAGACGTTAAAATATCAAATTTTTCGCCATGCCCGATGAGACTGCCAGGTTTGGTGAGTTTTTGTGCATGTTTCGGGGGTCAAAAATGCGATCGAACAATCGGAAAAATAATAATAATAATTTCTACAAAAACAATAGGGACTTCGCAGCGGTCGCTGCTCAGGCCCTAATAATAATAATAATAATAATAATAAAAGTAATAATATTTTCTACAAAAACAATAGGGACCTCGCCGCGGTCGCTGCTCGGGCCCCAATAATAATTTCTACACAAAGTCCATTGTGGTGACCCGCCCCCTTTTAAGTAAATTCAAAATGGCCGACTTCCTGTAAAACCTAGCTCATTGCTCCAAGAGACTTTTTTGTAGGTCTTGGTCTTATACATACAGTGAACCCTCGCTACTTCGCGGTTCACCTTTCGCAGGTTCAGTGCTTCGCGGGTCTAAAAAATATTCGGGGGCATTGTAGTTTCGCCGAGCGGCACGACGGGGCGCTGGAGCGGTTAGACGGCCGGCGTGCGCCGAAGAAGAGCGCGGGCGAAGAGGAGAGTGGACGAAGAAGAGCACGTTCCCCCGGACACGATCTGTGGCGACGTTTCGCGCGGTTCGGACCGTACCAGAGCTCCGGCCAGCGTGCGTGGCAGTTAAGCCGTAGAGGAGCACCTTCCCCGGGCACGGGCGGTGCCAAGCGGCCCCTAAGTTTAACCGAATGGAAGCTCCGGAGGAGGAGGGCATGCTCGCGTCACAGTAAGCCGAAGAGGAGCACCTTCCCCGGGCACGGGCGGTTCCAAGCGGCCCCTAAGTTTAACCGAATGGAAGCTCCGGAGGAGGAGGGCATGCTCGCGTCACAGTAAGCCGAAGAGGAGCACCTTCCCCGGGCATGGGCGGTGCCAAGCGGCCCCTAAGTTTAACCGAATGGAAGCTCCGGACGGAGGAGGACGGGCGTGTGTCACAGTTAAGCCAAATTGGAGCACCTCTTCTGCCCGGGCACGAGCGGAGCGCGAGGCTGTCAGTTATGAATGAATAAATGAATAAATAAATAAAGAATGCCACCTTTCATTTCACAGGGCACACCGGACGGCGTACCAGCAGGTAAAAGTCGGAGTAATTAAATAAATACAAAAAGAATGGCTGGGGAATAAAAAAATAATACGTTTTAATAATAATTTGGTTTTTTTGTTATAACATGAATTTCACTCTCTCTCTCCCCGTATATATATATATATATATATATATATATATATATTTATTATATATATTGTATATTTTTTTTAAGCATTTTTGAAGGTGCGCCGCTACTTCGCGGATTTTCAGTTTTCGCGGGTGGTCTCGGTCCCCATTAACCGCGATAACCGAGGGTTCACTGTACTCCATAAAATTTACAAAAAGCGAGGTGAAACACTCAACCAGAGCTGCTTTTTTTTAACATTTCTCGAGGGCCATGGCGAGCCATTTCAAAAAAGCTGCACAACTAACGTATAAAATATTGATAAATTTGCTCGGCCTGATGTGTGTGTAAAGTTTTACGAGTTGTCGTTCATATTTAGAACCTCATAATCAGCTTTGTTTTATTGCCGAACAGTGCAATGCCACTCCCACAACTTTTCACGAAAAATCACGAATTTCGTATTGTGACATCCTCATGGCCGAAACAGTCATCCGAGCATATATGAGGGCGACCTTGTTGAGTTGCACGGAGAAAAACATCCAAGAAAATAACTTGTATTAGCTTTTACCAGTTGGTGGCGCTACTACTACGATATAAAATAAGTTGGTAGATGTCTTCAGGGCTGAAGTATCCTCAAATGTGTACAACTTCGAGAAGATAGGATGATCTGAGTCATGTTGCCGGAGCTTTTGTTGCCACAGAGTACAATCGGACTTTTCAGCACCTTAATAGCCACGCCTTTTGCCAAAACGTCACAAAATTCGGCAGAGAGTAAGGTCATTGTCTTGAGTCTTTTCTGACTAATTTTCAGTCGGATTCGTCAAAAGGGCACCGTGCAGTACGTGAAAATTAAAATAAAAACAAATTTTTGATTCCACTTGGCGGCACTGTGTGTATAACAAAATAATAACATTAAGATGTCTTCAGGTCGGGACGTTTTATTTACAGGTGAAGGTTTGGATTTTTAGGAGCATGTGCAGGGGAGTTATTAAGCATTCATTTATTTGTATTAGGTTCATTTTGTCTTCTTATTATTGATATTTGACTGATTCATTAAAAGCAGACAATTATGTTTTAGGTTAATTTTTTACCTGACATGTTTCGGCGAGTCTTTCGCCTTCTTCAGAGTGTCGCATGATGGTGTCTTGAGACCCGTCTTTATCAGCTGATGTTCCATGAGGGTGTGACTTACCTGTCAAAAAAATGAAAAATCAGAGCAGTAAAAGAACAAGCACAACATGAACATTACAAATCAGCAATCACTGACCACTGCAAAAGGGAAAACCACATCATGGACCGGGAGAAGGGCAGGGTCATCCGCACCGAAGAGAACAAACAACAGCGCTGGATCAGAGAGGCCATTGAGATCTGCAAGCGAGGCATAAAAACCATGAACAGAGACAAGGGAGCCTTCATCCTCTCTACCACCTGGAGCAGCATTTTGGCGGAGTGAACGGACAGCGGGGGGCGTGACTTGCCTTCATTCTTGTGACAGGTAAGTCACGCCCTCATGGAACATCAGCTGATAAAGACGGGCCACAAGACACCATCATGTGACACTCTGAAGAAGGCGAAAGACTTTCGTATTGTGACATCCTCAAGGCCTAAACACTCATCCGAGCAAATGTAAGGTAGATTTTGTTAACCTGCCCGGAGAAAAAAATCAACGAAAATGATTTGTATTTGTTTTAACCAGTTGGTGGCGCTACCACTGCGATCAAAAATAAGTTGGCAGCCGTCTTCAGGGCCTGAATATCCTCAAATGTGAAAAATTTCGAGAAGATGGATCATCTGAATCATTTTGCAGGAACTTTTGTTGCCACGGAGAATAATCAGACTCTGCGGCACCGTAATAGCCACGCCCTTCGAAGGAAAGTCACAAAAATAGGGATAGAGTAAGATCAATGTCTTGAGTCTTTTCTAGCCAATTTTCAATCAGATTCGTTAAAAGGGCACCGTGCAGTACGTCAAAATGTAAAAAATGATATTGATTGGCGCAAGGTGTATAACTGAATATAAACATATAGATGTCTTCAGGTACAGACTCTTTATGTACATGTGAAGTTTTGGATTTTTAGCAGCATGTGCAGGAGAGTTATTAAGCATTTTGTCCATTGCGGCGAAGGAAATCTTAAGTGAAAACTTTGATGCCCCGCCCCCGTCATATAGTATTTCGGAAACAAAAAATTTTAGCCCCAGTGTTTGTGCCAGGTCTTCAGATGCTACAGACAGAATTTTAAGGCAATCAGATGAAGCCTTTAGGATCAGGGTGCAAAAGAATGACCCCTGTAAACATGCAAAAAAGGGCAAAAGTCGGACTTTCAAAAATTCATAACTCACTTCCTGTTCATATTAGACGTTAAAATATCAAATTTTTCGCCATGCCCGATGAGACTGCCAAGTTTGGTGAGTTTTTGTGCATGTTTCGGGGGTCAAAAATGCGATCGAACAATCGGAAAAATAATAATAATAATAATTTCTACAAAAACAATAGGGACTTCGCAGCGGTCGCTGCTCAGACCCTAATAATAATAATAATAATAATAATAAAAGTAATAATATCTTCTACAAAAACAATAGGGACCTCGCCGCGGTCGCTGCTCGGGCCCCAATAATAATTTCTACACAAAGTCCATTGTGGTGACCCGCCCCCTTTTCAGTAAATTCAAAATGGCCGACTTCCTGTAAAACCTAGCTCATTGCTCCAAGAGACTTTTTTTTAGGTCTTGGTCTTATACATACAGTGAACCCTCGCTACTTCGCGGTTCACCTTTCGCGGGTTCAGTGCTTCGCGGGTCTAAAAAATATTCGGGGGCATTGTAGTTTCGCCGAGCGGCACGACGGGGCGCTGGAGCGGTTAGACGGCCGGCGTGCGCCGAAGAAGAGCGTGGGCGAAGAGGAGAGTGGACGAAGAAGAGCACGTTCCCCCGGACACGATCGGTGGCGACGTTTCGCGCGGTTCGGACCGTACCAGAGCTCCGGCCAGCGTGCGTGGCAGTTAAGCCGTAGAGGAGCACCTTCCCCGGGCACGGGCAGTGCCAAGCGGCCCCTAAGTTTAACCGAATGGAAGCTCCGGAGGAGGAGGGCATGCTCGCGTCACAGTAAGCCGAAGAGGAGCACCTTCCCCGGGCACGGGCGGTTCCAAGCGGCCCCTAAGTTTAACCGAATGGAAGCTCCGGAGGAGGAGGGCATGCTCGCGTCACAGTAAGCCGAAGAGGAGCACCTTCCCCGGGCACGGGCGGTGCCAAGCGGCCCCTAAGTTTAACCGAATGGAAGCTCCGGGGGAGGAGGACGGGCGTGTGTCACAGTTAAGCCAAATTGGAGCACCTCTTCTGCCCGGGCACGAGCGGAGCGCGAGGCTGTCAGTTATGAATGAATAAATGAATAAATAAATAAAGAATGCCACCTTTCATTTCACAGGGCACACCGGACGGCGTACCAGCAGGTAAAAGTCGGAGTAATTAAATAAATACAAAAAGAATGGCTGGGGAATAAAAAAATAATACGTTTTAATAATAATTTGGTTTTTTTGTTATAACATGAATTTCACTCTCTCTCTCCCCGTATATATATATATATATATATATATATATATATATATATATATATATATATATATATATTTATTATATATATTGTATATTTTTTTTAAGCATTTTTGAAGGTGCGCCGCTACTTCGCGGATTTTCAGTTTTCGCGGGTGGTCTCGGTCCCCATTAACCGCGATAACCGAGGGTTCACTGTACTCCATAAAATTTACAAAAAGCGAGGTGAAACACTCAACCAGAGCTGCTTTTTTTTAACATTTCTCGAGGGCCATGGCGAGCCATTTCAAAAAAGCTGCACAACTAACGTATAAAATATTGATAAATTTGCTCGGCCTGATGTGTGTGTAAAGTTTTACGAGTTGTCGTTCATATTTAGAACCTCATAATCAGCTTTGTTTTATTGCCGAACAGTGCAATGCCACTCCCACAACTTTTCACGAAAAATCACGAATTTCGTATTGTGACATCCTCATGGCCGAAACAGTCATCCGAGCATATATGAGGGCGACCTTGTTGAGTTGCACGGAGAAAAACATCCAAGAAAATAACTTGTATTAGCTTTTACCAGTTGGTGGCGCTACTACTACGATATAAAATAAGTTGGTAGATGTCTTCAGGGCTGAAGTATCCTCAAATGTGTACAACTTCGAGAAGATAGGATGATCTGAGTCATGTTGCCGGAGCTTTTGTTGCCACAGAGTACAATCGGACTTTTCAGCACCTTAATAGCCACGCCTTTTGCCAAAACGTCACAAAATTCGGCAGAGAGTAAGATCATTGTCTTGAGTCTTTTCTGACTAATTTTCAGTCGGATTCGTCAAAAGGGCACCGTGCAGTACGTGAAAATTAAAATAAAAACAAATTTTTGATTCCACTTGGCGGCACTGTGTGTATAACAAAATAATAACATTAAGATGTCTTCAGGTCGGGACGTTTTATTTACAGGTGAAGGTTTGGATTTTTAGGAGCATGTGCAGGGGAGTTATTAAGCATTCATTTATTTGTATTAGGTTCATTTTGTCTTCTTATTATTGATATTTGACTGATTCATTAAAAGCAGACAATTATGTTTTAGGTTAATTTTTTACCTGACATGTTTCGGCGAGTCTTTCGCCTTCTTCAGAGTGTCGCATGATGGTGTCTTGAGACCCGTCTTTATCAGCTGATGTTCCATGAGGGTGTGACTTACCTGTCAAAAAAATGAAAAATCAGAGCAGTAAAAGAACAAGCACAACATGAACATTACAAATCAGCAATCACTGACCACTGCAAAAGGGAAAACCACATCATGGACCGGGAGAAGGGCAGGGTCATCCGCACCGAAGAGAACAAACAACAGCGCTGGATCAGAGAGGCCATTGAGATCTGCAAGCGAGGCATAAAAACCATGAACAGAGACAAGGGAGCCTTCATCCTCTCTACCACCTGGAGCAGCATTTTGGCGGAGTGAACGGACAGCGGGGGCGTGACTTGCCTTCATTCTTGTGACAGGTAAGTCACGCCCTCATGGAACATCAGCTGATAAAGACGGGCCACAAGACACCATCATGTGACACTCTGAAGAAGGCGAAAGACTTTCGTATTGTGACATCCTCAAGGCCTAAACACTCATCCGAGCAAATGTAAGGTAGATTTTGTTAACCTGCCCGGAGAAAAAAATCAACGAAAATGATTTGTATTTGTTTTAACCAGTTGGTGGCGCTACCACTGCGATCAAAAATAAGTTGGCAGCCGTCTTCAGGGCCTGAATATCCTCAAATGTGAAAAATTTCGAGAAGATGGATCATCTGAATCATTTTGCAGGAACTTTTGTTGCCACGGAGAATAATCAGACTCTGCGGCACCGTAATAGCCACGCCCTTCGAAGGAAAGTCACAAAAATAGGGATAGAGTAAGATCAATGTCTTGAGTCTTTTCTAGCCAATTTTCAATCAGATTCGTTAAAAGGGCACCGTGCAGTACGTCAAAATGTAAAAAATGATATTGATTGGCGCAAGGTGTATAACTGAATATAAACATATAGATGTCTTCAGGTACAGACTCTTTATGTACATGTGAAGTTTTGGATTTTTAGCAGCATGTGCAGGAGAGTTATTAAGCATTTTGTCCATTGCGGCGAAGGAAATCTTAAGTGAAAACTTTGATGCCCCGCCCCCGTCATATAGTATTTCGGAAACAAAAAATTTTAGCCCCAGTGTTTGTGCCAGGTCTTCAGATGCTACAGACAGAATTTTAAGGCAATCAGATGAAGCCTTTAGGATCAGGGTGCAAAAGAATGACCCCTGTAAACATGCAAAAAAGGGCAAAAGTCGGACTTTCAAAAATTCATAACTCACTTCCTGTTCATATTAGACGTTAAAATATCAAATTTTTCGCCATGCCCGATGAGACTGCCAAGTTTGGTGACTTTTTGTGCATGTTTCAGGGGTCAAAAATGCGATCGAACAATCGGAAAAATAATAATAATAATAATTTCAACAAAAACAATAGGGACTTCGCAGCGGTCGCTGCTCAGGCCCTAATAATAATAATAATAATAATAATAAAAGTAATAATATTTTCTACAAAAACAATAGGGACCTCGCCGCGGTCGCTGCTCGGGCCCCAATAATAATTTCTACACAAAGTCCATTGTGGTGACCCGCCCCCTTTTAAGTAAATTCAAAATGGCCGACTTCCTGTAAAACCTAGCTCATTGCTCCAAGAGACTTTTTTGTAGGTCTTGGTCTTATACATACAGTGAACCCTCGCTACTTCGCGGTTCACCTTTCGCGGGTTCAGTGCTTCGCGGGTCTAAAAAATATTCGGGCGCATTGTAGTTTCGCCGAGCGGCACGACGGGGCGCTGGAGCGGTTAGACGGCCGGCGTGCGCCGAAGAAGAGCGTGGGCGAAGAGGAGAGTGGACGAAGAAGAGCACGTTCCCCCGGACACGATCGGTGGCGACGTTTCGCGCGGTTCGGACCGTACCAGAGCTCCGGCCAGCGTGCGTGGCAGTTAAGCCGTAGAGGAGCACCTTCCCCGGGCACGGGCAGTGCCAAGCGGCCCCTAAGTTTAACCGAATGAAAGCTCCGGAGGAGGAGGGCATGCTCGCGTCACAGTAAGCCGAAGAGGAGCACCTTCCCCGGGCACGGGCGGTTCCAAGCGGCCCCTAAGTTTAACCGAATGGAAGCTCCGGAGGAGGAGGGCATGCTCGCGTCACAGTAAGCCGAAGAGGAGCACCTTCCCCGGGCACGGGCGGTGCCAAGCGGCCCCTAAGTTTAACCGAATGGAAGCTCCGGGGGAGGAGGACGGGCGTGTGTCACAGTTAAGCCAAATTGGAGCACCTCTTCTGCCCGGGCACGAGCGGAGCGCGAGGCTGTCAGTTATGAATGTATAAATGAATAAATAAATAAAGAATGCCACCTTTCATTTCACAGGGCACACCGGACGGCGTACCAGCAGGTAAAAGTCGGAGTAATTAAATAAATACAAAAAGAATGGCTGGGGAATAAAAAAATAATACGTTTTAATAATAATTTGTTTTTTTTGTTATAACATGAATTTCACTCTCTCTCTCCCCGTATATATATATATATATATATATATATATATATATATATATATATATATATATATATATTATTATATATATTGTATATTTTTTTTAAGCATTTTTGAAGGTGCGCCGCTACTTCGCGGATTTTCAGTTTTCGCGGGTGGTCTCGGTCCCCATTAACCGCGATAACCGAGGGTTCACTGTACTCCATAAAATTTACAAAAAGCGAGGTGAAACACTCAACCAGAGCTGCTTTTTTTTTAACATTTCTCGAGGGCCATGGCGAGCCATTTCAAAAAAGCTGCACAACTAACGTATAAAATATTGATAAATTTGCTCGGCCTGATGTGTGTGTAAAGTTTTACGAGTTGTCGTTCATATTTAGAACCTCATAATCAGCTTTGTTTTATTGCTGAACAGTGCAATGCCACTCCCACAACTTTTCACGAAAAATCACGAATTTCGTATTGTGACATCCTCATGGCCGAAACAGTCATCCGAGCATATATGAGGGCGACCTTGTTGAGTTGCACGGAGAAAAACATCCAAGAAAATAACTTGTATTAGCTTTTACCAGTTGGTGGCGCTACTACTACGATGTAAAATAAGTTGGTAGATGTCTTCAGGGCTGAAGTATCCTCAAATGTGTACAACTTCGAGAAGATAGGATCATCTGAGTCATGTTGCCGGAGCTTTTGTTGCCACAGAGTACAATCGGACTTTTCAGCACCTTAATAGCCACGCCTTTTGCCAAAACGTCACAAAATTCGGCAGAGAGTAAGATCATTGTCTTAAGTCTTTTCTGACTAATTTTCAGTCGGATTCGTCAAAAGGGCACCATGCAGTACGTGAAAATTAAAATAAAAACAAATTTTTGATTCCACTTGGCGGCACTGTGTGTATAACAAAATAATAACATTAAGATGTCTTCAGGTCGGGACGTTTTATTTACAGGTGAAGGTTTGGATTTTTAGGAGCATGTGCAGGGGAGTTATTAAGCATTCATTTATTTGTATTAGGTTCATTTTGTCTTCTTATTATTGATATTTGACTGATTCATTAAAAGCAGACAATTATGTTTTAGGTTAATTTTTTACCTTACATGTTTCGGCGAGTCTTTCGCCTTCTTCAGAGTGTCGCATGATGGTGTCTTGAGCTGATGTTCCATGAGGGTGTGACTTACCTGTCAAAAAAATGAAAAAATCAGAGCAGTAAAAGAACAAGCACAACATGAACATTACAAATCAGCAATCACTGACCACTGCAAAAGGGAAAACCACATCATGGACCGGGAGAAGGGCAGGGTCATCCGCACAGAAGAGAACAAACAACAGCGCTGGATCAGAGAGGCCATTGAGATCTGCAAGCGAGGCATAAAAACCATGAACAGAGACAAGGGAGCCTTCATCCTCTCTACCACCTGGACCAGCATCTTGGCGGAGTGAACGGACAGCGGGGGGCGTGACTTGCCTTCATTCTTGTGACAGGTAAGTCACGCCCTCATGGAACATCAGCTGATAAAGACGGGTCACAAGACACCATCATGTGACACTCTGAAGAAGGCGAAAGACTTTCGTATTGTGACATGCTCAAGGCCTAAACACTCATCCGAGCAAATATAAGGTAGATTTTGTTAACCTGCCCGGAGAAAAACATCAACGAAAATAATTTGTATTTGTTTTAACCAGTTGGTGGCGCTACCACTGCGATCAAAAATAAGTTGGCAGCCGTCTTCAGGGCCTGAATATCCTCAAATGTGAAAGATTTCCAGAAGATGGATCATCTGAATCATTTTGCAGGAACTTTTGTTGCCACGGAGAATAATCAGACTCTGCGGCACCGTAATAGCCACGCCCTTTGAAGGAAAGTCATAAAAATAGGGATAGAGTAAGATCAATGTCTTGAGTCTTTTCTAGCCAATTTTCAGTCGGATTCGTTAAAAGGGCACCGTGCAGTACGTCAAAATGTAAAAAATGATATTGATTGGCGCAAGGTGTATAACTGAATATAAACATATAGATGTCTTCAGGTACCGACTCTTTATGTACATGTGAAGTTTTGGATTTTTAGCAGCACGGGCAGGAGAGTTATTAAGCATTTTGTCCATTGCGGCGAAGGAAATCTTAAGTGAAAACTTTGAAGCCCCGCCCCCGTCATATAGTATTTCGGAAACAAAAAATTTTAGCCCCAGTGTTTGTCCCAGGTCTTAAGATGCTCCAGACAGAACTTTAAGGCAATCAGATGAAGCCTTTAGGATCAGGGTGCAAAAGAATGACCCCTGTAAACATGCAAAAAAGGGCAAAAGTCGGACTTTCAAAAATTCATAACTCACTTCCTGTTCATATTAGACGTTAAAAAATATCAAATTTTTCGCCATGCCCGATGAGACTGCCAAGTTTGGTGAGTTTTTGTGCATGTTTCGGGGGTCAAAAATGCGATCGAACAATCGGAAAAATAATAATAATAATAATTTCTACAAAAACAATAGGGACTTCGCAGCGGTCGCTGCTCAGGCCCTAATAATAATAATAATAATAATAATAATAATAATAAAAGTAATAATATTTTCTACAAAAACAATAGGGACCTCGCCGCGGTCGCTGCTCGGGCCCCAATAATAATTTCTACACAAAGTCCATTGTGGAGACCCGCCCCCTTTTAAGTAAATTCAAAATGGCCGACTTCCTGTAAAACCTAGCTCATTGCTCCAAGAGACTTTTTTGTAGGTCTTGGTCTTATACATACAGTGAACCCTCGCTACTTCGAGGTTCACCTTTCGCGGGTTCAGTGCTTCGCGGGTCTAAAAAATATTCGGGGGCATTGTAGTTTCGCCGAGCGGCACGACGGGGCGCTGGAGCGGTTAGACGGCCGGCGTGCGCCGAAGAAGAGCGTGGGCGAAGAGGAGAGTGGACGAAGAAGAGCACGTTCTCCCGGACACGATCGGTGGCGACGTTTCGCGCGGTTCGGACCGTACCAGAGCTCCGGCCGGCGTGCGTGGCAGTTAAGCCGTAGAGGAGCACCTTCCCCGGGCACGGGCGGTTCCAAGCGGCCCCTGAGTTTAACCGAATGGAAGCTCCGGAGGAGGAGGGCATGCTCGCGTCACAGTAAGCCGAAGAGGAGCACCTTCCCCGGGCACGGGCGGTTCCAAGCGGCCCCTAAGTTTAACCGAATGGAAGCTCCGGAGGAGGAGGGCATGCTCGCGTCACAGTAAGCCGAAGAGGAGCACCTTCCCCGGGCACGGGCGGTGCCAAGCGGCCCCTAAGTTTAACCGAATGGAAGCTCCGGGGGAGGAGGGCGGGCGTGTGTCACAGTTAAGCCGAATTGGAGCACCTCTTCTGCCGGGCACAAGCGGAGCGCGAGGCTGTCAGTTATGAATGAATAAATGAATAAATAAATAAAGAATGCCACCTTTCATTTCACAGGGCACACCGGACGGCGTACCAGCAGGTAAAAGTCGGAGTAATTAAATAAATACAAAAAGAATGGTTGGGGAATAAAAAAATAATAAGTTTTAATAATAATTTGTTTTTTTTGTTATAACATGAATTTCACTCTCTCTCTCTCTCTCTCCCCCCGTATATATATATATATATATATATATATATATATATATATATATATATATATATTTATATATTTATTATATATTTTTTTTAAGCATTTTTGAAGGTGCGCCGCTACTTCGCGGATTTTCAGTTTTCGCGGGTGGTCTCGGTCCCCATTAACCGCGATAACCGAGGGTTCACTGTACTCCATAAAATTTACAAAAAGCGAGGTGAAACACTCAACCAGGGCTGCTTTTTTGAACATTTCTCGAGGGCCATGGCGAGCCATTTCAAAAAAGCTGCACAACTAACGTATAAAATATTGATAAATTTGCTCGGCCTGATGTGTGTGTAAAGTTTCACGAGTTGTCGTTCATATTTAGAACCTCATAATCAGCTTTGTTTTATTGCCGAACAGTGCAATGCCACTCCCACAACTTTTCATGAAAAAGGACGAATTTCGTATTGTGACATCCTCATGGCCGAAACAGTCATCCGAGCATATATGAGGGCGACCTTGTTGAGTTGCACGGAGAAAAACATCCAAGAAAATAACTTGTATTAGCTTTTACCAGTTGGGGGCGCTACTACTACGATGAAAAATAAGTTGGTAGATGTCTTCAGGGCTGAAGTATCCTCAAATGTGTGCAACTTCGAGAAGATAGGATCATCTGAGTCATGTTGCTGGAGCTTTTGTTGCCACAGAGTACAATCGGACTTTTCAGCACCGTAATAGCCACGCCTTTTGCCAAAACGTCACAAAATTCGGCAGAGAGTAAGATCATTGTCTTGAGTCTTTTCTGACTAATTTTCAGTCGGATTCGTCGAAAGGGCACCGTGCAGTACGTGACAATTAAAATAAAAACAAATTTTTGATTCCACTTGGCGGCACTGTGTGTATAACAAAATAATAACATTAAGATGTCTTCAGGTCGGGACGTTTTATTTACAGGTGAAGGTTTGGATTTTTAGGAGCATGTGCAGGGGAGTTATTAAGCATTCATTTATTTGTATTAGGTTCATTTTGTCTTCTTATTATTGATATTTGACTGATTCATTAAAAGCAGACAATTATGTTTTAGGTTAATTTTTTACCTGACATGTTTCGGCGAGTCTTTCGCCTACTTCAGAGTGTCGCATGATGGTGTCTTGAGCTGATGTTCCATGAGGGTGTGACTTACCTGTCAAAAAAATGAAAAAAATCAGAGCAGTAAAAGAACAAGCACAACATGAACATTACAAATCAGCAATCACTGACCACTGCAAAAGGGAAAACCACATCATGGACCGGGAGAAGGGCAGGGTCATCCGCACAGAAGAGAACAAACAACAGCGCTGGATCAGAGAGGCCATTGAGATCTGCAAGCGAGGCATAAAAACCATGAACAGAGACAAGGGAGCCTTCATCCTCTCTACCACCTGGACCAGCATCTTGGCGGAGTGAACGGACAGCGGGGGGCGTGACTTGCCTTCATTCTTGTGACAGGTAAGTCACGCCCTCATGGAACATCAGCTGATAAAGGCGGGTCACAAGACACCATCATGTGACACTCTGAAGAAGGCGAAAGACTTTCGTATTGTGACATGCTCAAGGCCTAAACACTCATCCGAGCAAATATAAGGTAGATTTTGTTAACATGCCCGGAGAAAAACATCAACGAAAATAATTTATATTTGTTTTAACCAGTTGGTGGCGCTACCACTGCGATCAAAAATAAGTTGGCAGCCGGCCTGAATATCCTCAAATGTGAAAAATTTCGAGAAGATGGATCATCTGAATCATTTTGCAGGAACTTTTGTTGCCACGGAGAATAATCAGACTCTGCGGCACCGTAATAGCCACGCCCTTCGAAGGAAAGTCACAAAAATAGGGATAGAGTAAGATCAATGTCTTGAGTCTTTTCTAGCCAATTTTCAATCAGATTCGTTAAAAGGGCACCGTGCAGTACGTCAAAATGTAAAAAATGATATTGATTGGCGCAAGGTGTATAACTGAATATAAACATATAGATGTCTTCAGGTACAGACTCTTTATGTACATGTGAAGTTTTGGATTTTTAGCAGCATGTGCAGGAGAGTTATTAAGCATTTTGTCCATTGCGGCGAAGGAAATCTTAAGTGAAAACTTTGATGCCCCGCCCCCGTCATATAGTATTTCGGAAACAAAAAATTTTAGCCCCAGTGTTTGTCCCAGGTCTTCAGATGCTACAGACAGAATTTTAAGGCAATCAGATGAAGCCTTTAGGATCAGGGTGCAAAAGAATGACCCCTGTAAACATGCAAAAAAGGGCAAAAGTCGGACTTTCAAAAATTCATAACTCACTTCCTGTTCATATTAGACGTTAAAATATCAAATTTTTCGCCATGCCCGATGAGACTGCCAGGTTTGGTGAGTTTTTGTGCATGTTTCGGGGGTCAAAAATGCGATCGAACAATCGGAAAAATAATAATAATAATAATTTCTACAAAAACAATAGGGACTTCGCAGCGGTCGCTGCTCAGGCCCTAATAATAATAATAATAATAATAATAATAATAATAAAAGTAATAATATTTTCTACAAAAACAATAGGGACCTCGCCGCGGTCGCTGCTCGGGCCCCAATAATAATTTCTACACAAAGTCCATTGTGGTGACCCGCCCCCTTTTAAGTAAATTCAAAATGGCCGACTTCCTGTAAAACCTAGCTCATTGCTCCAAGAGACTTTTTTGTAGGTCTTGGTCTTATACATACAGTGAACCCTCGCTACTTCGCGGTTCACCTTTCGCAGGTTCAGTGCTTCGCGGGTCTAAAAAATATTCGGGGGCATTGTAGTTTCGCCGAGCGGCACGACGGGGCGCTGGAGCGGTTAGACGGCCGGCGTGCGCCGAAGAAGAGCGTGGGCGAAGAGGAGAGTGGACGAAGAAGAGCACGTTCCCCCGGACACGATCGGTGGCGACGTTTCGCGCGGTTCGGACCGTACCAGAGCTCCGGCCAGCGTGCGTGGCAGTTAAGCCGTAGAGGAGCACCTTCCCCGGGCACGGGCGGTGCCAAGCGGCCCCTAAGTTTAACCGAATGGAAGCTCCGGAGGAGGAGGGCATGCTCGCGTCACAGTAAGCCGAAGAGGAGCACCTTCCCCGGGCACGGGCGGTTCCAAGCGGCCCCTAAGTTTAACCGAATGGAAGCTCCGGAGGAGGAGGGCATGCTCGCGTCACAGTAAGCCGAAGAGGAGCACCTTCCCCGGGCACGGGCGGTGCCAAGCGGCCCCTAAGTTTAACCGAATGGAAGCTCCGGGGGAGGAGGACGGGCGTGTGTCACAGTTAAGCCAAATTGGAGCACCTCTTCTGCCCGGGCACGAGCGGAGCGCGAGGCTGTCAGTTATGAATGAATAAATGAATAAATAAATAAAGAATGCCACCTTTCATTTCACAGGGCACACCGGACGGCGTACCAGCAGGTAAAAGTCGGAGTAATTAAATAAATACAAAAAGAATGGCTGGGGAATAAAAAAATAATACGTTTTAATATTAATTTGGTTTTTTTGTTATAACATGAATTTCACTCTCTCTCTCCCCGTATATATATATATATATATATATATATATATATATATATATATATATATATATATATATATATATATATTTATTATATATATTGTATATTTTTTTTAAGCATTTTTGAAGGTGCGCCGCTACTTCGCGGATTTTCAGTTTTCGCGGGTGGTCTCGGTCCCCATTAACCGCGATAACCGAGGGTTCACTGTACTCCATAAAATTTACAAAAAGCGAGGTGAAACACTCAACCAGAGCTGCTTTTTTTTAACATTTCTCGAGGGCCATGGCGAGCCATTTCAAAAAAGCTGCACAACTAACGTATAAAATATTGATAAATTTGCTCGGCCTGATGTGTGTGTAAAGTTTTACGAGTTGTCGTTCATATTTAGAACCTCATAATCAGCTTTGTTTTATTGCCGAACAGTGCAATGCCACTCCCACAACTTTTCACGAAAAATCACGAATTTCGTATTGTGACATCCTCATGGCCGAAACAGTCATCCGAGCATATATGAGGGCGACCTTGTTGAGTTGCACGGAGAAAAACATCCAAGAAAATAACTTGTATTAGCTTTTACCAGTTGGTGGCGCTACTACTACGATATAAAATAAGTTGGTAGATGTCTTCAGGGCTGAAGTATCCTCAAATGTGTACAACTTCGAGAAGATAGGATGATCTGAGTCATGTTGCCGGAGCTTTTGTTGCCACAGAGTACAATCGGACTTTTCAGCACCTTAATAGCCACGCCTTTTGCCAAAACGTCACAAAATTCGGCAGAGAGTAAGATCATTGTCTTGAGTCTTTTCTGACTAATTTTCAGTCGGATTCGTCAAAAGGGCACCGTGCAGTACGTGACAATTAAAATAAAAACAAATTTTTGATTCCACTTGGCGGCACTGTGTGTATAACAAAATAATAACATTAAGATGTCTTCAGGTCGGGACGTTTTATTTACAGGTGAAGGTTTGGATTTTTAGGAGCATGTGCAGGGGAGTTATTAAGCATTCATTTATTTGTATTAGGTTCATTTTGTCTTCTTATTATTGATATTTGACTGATTCATTAAAAGCAGACAATTATGTTTTAGGTTAATTTTTTACCTGACATGTTTCGGCGAGTCTTTCGCCTACTTCAGAGTGTCGCATGATGGTGTCTTGAGACCCGTCTTTATCAGCTGATGTTCCATGAGGGTGTGACTTACCTGTCAAAAAAATGAAAAATCAGAGCAGTAAAAGAACAAGCACAACATGAACATTACAAATCAGCAATCACTGACCACTGCAAAAGGGAAAACCACATCATGGACCGGGAGAAGGGCAGGGTCATCCGCACCGAAGAGAACAAACAACAGCGCTGGATCAGAGAGGCCATTGAGATCTGCAAGCGAGGCATAAAAACCATGAACAGAGACAAGGGAGCCTTCATCCTCTCTACCACCTGGAGCAGCATTTTGGCGGAGTGAACGGACAGCGGGGGGCGTGACTTGCCTTCATTCTTGTGACAGGTAAGTCACGCCCTCATGGAACATCAGCTGATAAAGACGGGCCACAAGACACCATCATGTGACACTCTGAAGAAGGCGAAAGACTTTCGTATTGTGACATCCTCAAGGCCTAAACACTCATCCGAGCAAATGTAAGGTAGATTTTGTTAACCTGCCCGGAGAAAAAAATCAACGAAAATGATTTGTATTTGTTTTAACCAGTTGGTGGCGCTACCACTGCGATCAAAAATAAGTTGGCAGCCGTCTTCAGGGCCTGAATATCCTCAAATGTGAAAAATTTCGAGAAGATGGATCATCTGAATCATTTTGCAGGAACTTTTGTTGCCACGGAGAATAATCAGACTCTGCGGCACCGTAATAGCCACGCCCTTCGAAGGAAAGTCACAAAAATAGGGATAGAGTAAGATCAATGTCTTGAGTCTTTTCTAGCCAATTTTCAATCAGATTCGTTAAAAGGGCACCGTGCAGTACGTCAAAATGTAAAAAATGATATTGATTGGCGCAAGGTGTATAACTGAATATAAACATATAGATGTCTTCAGGTACAGACTCTTTATGTACATGTGAAGTTTTGGATTTTTAGCAGCATGTGCAGGAGAGTTATTAAGCATTTTGTCCATTGCGGCGAAGGAAATCTTAAGTGAAAACTTTGATGCCCCGCCCCCGTCATATAGTATTTCGGAAACAAAAAATTTTAGCCCCAGTGTTTGTGCCAGGTCTTCAGATGCTACAGACAGAATTTTAAGGCAATCAGATGAAGCCTTTAGGGTCAGGGTGCAAAAGAATGACCCCTGTAAACATGCAAAAAAGGGCAAAAGTCGGACTTTCAAAAATTCATAACTCACTTCCTGTTCATATTAGACGTTAAAATATCAAATTTTTCGCCATGCCCGATGAGACTGCCAAGTTTGGTGAGTTTTTGTGCATGTTTCGGGGGTCAAAAATGCGATCGAACAATCGGAAAAATAATAATAATAATAATTTCTACAAAAACAATAGGGACTTCGCAGCGGTCGCTGCTCAGGCCCTAATAATAATAATAATAATAATAATAAAAGTAATAATATTTTCTACAAAAACAATAGGGACCTCGCCGCGGTCGCTGCTCGGGCCCCAATAATAATTTCTACACAAAGTCCATTGTGGTGACCCGCCCCCTTTTAAGTAAATTCAAAATGGCCGACTTCCTGTAAAACCTAGCTCATTGCTCCAAGAGACTTTTTTGTAGGTCTTGGTCTTATACATACAGTGAACCCTCGCTACTTCGCGGTTCACCTTTCGCGGGTTCAGTGCTTCGCGGGTCTAAAAAATATTCGGGGGCATTGTAGTTTCGCCGAGCGGCACGACGGGGCGCTGGAGCGGTTAGACGGCCGGCGTGCGCCGAAGAAGAGCGTGGGCGAAGAGGAGAGTGGACGAAGAAGAGCACGTTCCCCCGGACACGATCGGTGGCGACGTTTCGCGCGGTTCGGACCGTACCAGAGCTCCGGCCAGCGTGCGTGGCAGTTAAGTCGTAGAGGAGCACCTTCCCCGGGCACGGGCGGTGCCAAGCGGCCCTAAGTTTAACCGAATGGAAGCTCCGGAGGAGGAGGGCATGCTCGCGTCACACTAAGCCGAAGAGGAGCACCTTCCCCGGGCACGGGCGGTTCCAAGTGGCCCCTAAGTTTAACCGAATGGAAGCTCCGGAGGAGGAGGGCATGCTCGCGTCACAGTAAGCCGAAGAGGAGCACCTTCCCCGGGCACGGGCGGTGCCAAGCGGCCCCTAAGTTTAACCGAATGGAAGCTCCGGGGGAGGAGGACGGGCGTGTGTCACAGTTAAGCCAAATTGGAGCACCTCTTCTGCCCGGGCACGAGCGGAGCGCGAGGCTGTCAGTTATGAATGAATAAATGAATAAATAAATAAAGAATGCCACCTTTCATTTCACAGGGCACACCGGACGGCGTACCAGCAGGTAAAAGTCGGAGTAATTAAATAAATACAAAAAGAATGGCTGGGGAATAAAAAAATAATACGTTTTAATAATAATTTGGTTTTTTTGTTATAACATGAATTTCACTCTCTCTCTCCCCGTATATATATATATATATATATATATATATATATATATATATTTATTATATATATTGTATATTTTTTTTAAGCATTTTTGAAGGTGCGCCGCTACTTCGCGGATTTTCAGTTTTCGCGGATGGTCTCGGTCCCCATTAACGGCGATAACCGAGGGTTCACTGTACTCCATAAAATTTACAAAAAGCGAGGTGAAACACTCAACCAGAGCTGCTTTTTTTTAACATTTCTCGAGGGCCATGGCGAGCCATTTCAAAAAAGCTGCACAACTAACGTATAAAATATTGATAAATTTGCTCGGCCTGATGTGTGTGTAAAGTTTTACGAGTTGACGTTCATATTTAGAACCTCATAATCAGCTTTGTTTTATTGCCGAACAGTGCAATGCCACTCCCACAACTTTTCACGAAAAATCACGAATTTCGTATTGTGACATCCTCATGGCCGAAACAGTCATCCGAGCATATATGAGGGCGACCTTGTTGAGTTGCACGGAGAAAAACATCCAAGAAAATAACTTGTATTAGCTTTTACCAGTTGGTGGCGCTACTACTACGATGTAAAATAAGTTGGTAGATGTCTTCAGGGCTGAAGTATCCTCAAATGTGTACAACTTCGAGAAGATAGGATCATCTGAGTCATGTTGCCGGAGCTTTTGTTGCCACAGAGTACAATCGGACTTTTCAGCACCTTAATAGCCACGCCTTTTGCCAAAACGTCACAAAATTCGGCAGAGAGTAAGATCATTGTCTTGAGTCTTTTCTGACTAATTTTCAGTCGGATTCGTCAAAAGGGCACCGTGCAGTACGTGAAAATTAAAATAAAAACAAATTTTTGATTCCACTTGGCGGCACTGTGTGTATAACAAAATAATAACATTAAGATGTCTTCAGGTCGGGACGTTTTATTTACAGGTGAAGGTTTGGATTTTTAGGAGCATGTGCAGGGGAGTTATTAAGCATTCATTTATTTGTATTAGGTTCATTTTGTCTTCTTATTATTGATATTTGACTGATTCATTAAAAGCAGACAATTATGTTTTAGGTTAATATTTTACCTGACATGTTTCGGCGAGTCTTTCGCCTTCTTCAGAGTGTCGCATGATGGTGTCTTGAGACCCGTCTTTATCAGCTGATGTTCCATGAGGGTGTGACTTACCTGTCAAAAAAATGAAAAATCAGAGCAGTCAAAGAACAAGCACAACATGAACATTACAAATCAGCAATCACTGACCACTGCAAAAGGGAAAACCACATCATGGACCGGGAGAAGGGCAGGGTCATCCGCACCGAAGAGAACAAACAACAGCGCTGGATCAGAGAGGCCATTGAGATCTGCAAGCGAGGCATAAAAACCATGAACAGAGACAAGGGAGCCTTCATCCTCTCTACCACCTGGAGCAGCATTTTGGCGGAGTGAACGGACAGCGGGGGGCGTGACTTGCCTTCATTCTTGTGACAGGTAAGTCACGCCCTCATGGAACATCAGCTGATAAAGACGGGCCACAAGACACCATCATGTGACACTCTGAAGAAGGCGAAAGACTTTCGTATTGTGACATCCTCAAGGCCTAAACACTCATCCGAGCAAATGTAAGGTAGATTTTGTTAACCTGCCCGGAGAAAAAAATCAACGAAAATAATTTGTATTTGTTTTAACCAGTTGGTGGCGCTACCACTGCGATCAAAAATAAGTTGGCAGCCGTCTTCAGGGCCTGAATATCCTCAAATGTGAAAAATTTCGAGAAGATGGATCATCTGAATCATTTTGCAGGAACTTTTGTTGCCACGGAGAATAATCAGACTCTGCGGCACCGTAATAGCCACGCCCTTCGAAGGAAAGTCACAAAAATAGGGATAGAGTAAGATCAATGTCTTGAGTCTTTTCTAGCCAATTTTCAATCAGATTCGTTAAAAGGGCACCGTGCAGTACGTCAAAATGTAAAAAATGATATTGATTGGCGCAAGGTGTATAAATGAATATAAATATATAGAAGTCTTCAGGTACAGACTCTTTATGAACATGTGAAGTTTTGGATTTTTAGCAGCATGTGCAGGAGAGTTATTAAGCATTTTGTCCATTGCGGCGAAGGAAATCTTAAGTGAAAACTTTGATGCCTCGCCCCCGTCATATAGTATTTCGGAAACAAAAAATTTTAGCCCCAGTGTTTGTGCCAGGTCTTCAGATGCTACAGACAGAATTTTAAGGCAATCAGATGAAGCCTTTAGGATCAGGGTGCAAAAGAATGACCCCTGTAAACATGCAAAAAAGGGCAAAAGTCGGACTTTCAAAAATTCATAACTCACTTCCTGTTCATATTAGACATTAAAATATCAAATTTTTCGCCATGCCCGATGAGACTGCCAAGTTTGGTGAGTTTTTGTGCATGTTTCGGGGGTCAAAAATGCGATCGAACAATCGGAAAAATAATAATAATAATAATTTCTACAAAAACAATAGGGACTTCGCAGCGGTCGCTGCTCAGACCCTAATAATAATAATAATAATAATAATAAAAGTAATAATATCTTCTACAAAAACAATAGGGACCTCGCCGCGGTCGCTGCTCGGGCCCCAATAATAATTTCTACACAAAGTCCATTGTGGTGACCCGCCCCCTTTTCAGTAAATTCAAAATGGCCGACTTCCTGTAAAACCTAGCTCATTGCTCCAAGAGACTTTTTTGTAGGTCTTGGTCTTATACATACAGTGAACCCTCGCTACTTCGCGGTTCACCTTTCGCGGGTTCAGTGCTTCGCGGGTCTAAAAAATATTCGGGGGCATTGTAGTTTCGCCGAGCGGCACGACGGGGCGCTGGAGCGGTTAGACGGCCGGCGTGCGCCGAAGAAGAGCGTGGGCGAAGAGGAGAGTGGACGAAGAAGAGCACGTTCCCCCGGACACGATCGGTGGCGACGTTTCGCGCGGTTCGGACCGTACCAGAGCTCCGGCCAGCGTGCGTGGCAGTTAAGCCGTAGAGGAGCACCTTCCCCGGGCACGGGCGGTGCCAAGCGGCCCCTAAGTTTAACCGAATGGAAGCTCCGGAGGAGGAGGGCATGCTCGCGTCACAGTAAGCCGAAGAGGAGCACCTTCCCCGGGCACGGGCGGTTCCAAGCGGCCCCTAAGTTTAACCGAATGGAAGCTCCGGAGGAGGAGGGCATGCTCGCGTCACAGTAAGCCGAAGAGGAGCACCTTCCCCGGGCACGGGCGGTGCCAAGCGGCCCCTAAGTTTAACCGAATGGAAGCTCCGGGGGAGGAGGACGGGCGTGTGTCACAGTTAAGCCAAATTGGAGCACCTCTTCTGCCCGGGCACGAGCGGAGCGCGAGGCTGTCAGTTATGAATGAATAAATGAATAAATAAATAAAGAATGCCACCTTTCATTTCACAGGGCACACCGGACGGCGTACCAGCAGGTAAAAGTCGGAGTAATTAAATAAATACAAAAAGAATGGCTGGGGAATAAAAAAATAATACGTTTTAATAATAATTTGTTTTTTTTGTTATAACATGAATTTCACTCTTTCTCTCCCCGTATATATATATATATATATATATATATATATTTATATATTTATTATATATATTGTATATTTTTTTTAAGCATTTTTGAAGGTGCGCCGCTACTTCGCGGATTTTCAGTTTTCGCGGATGGTCTCGGTCCCCATTAACCGCGATAACAGAGAGTTCACTGTACTCCATAAAATTTACAAAAAGCGAGGTGAAACATTCAACCAGAGCTGCTTTTTTTTAACATTTCTCGAGGGCCATGGCGAGCCATTTCAAAAAAGCTGCACAACTAACGTATAAAATATTGATAAATTTGCTCGGCCTGATGTGTGTGTAAAGTTTTACGAGTTGTCGTTCATATTTAGAACCTCATAATCAGCTTTGTTTTATTGCCGAACAGTGCAATGCCACTCCCACAACTTTTCACGAAAAATCACGAATTTCGTATTGTGACATCCTCATGGCCGAAACAGTCATCCGAGCATATATGAGGGCGACCTTGTTGAGTTGCACGGAGAAAAACATCCAAGAAAATAACTTGTATTAGCTTTTACCAGTTGGTGGCGCTACTACTACGATGTAAAATAAGTTGGTAGATGTCTTCAGGGCTGAGGTATCCTCAAATGTGTACAACTTCGAGAAGATAGGATCATCTGAGTCATGTTGCCGGAGCTTTTGTTGCCACAGAGTACAATCGGACTTTTCAGCACCTTAATAGCCACGCCTTTTGCCAAAACGTCACAAAATTCGGCAGAGAGTAAGATCATTGTCTTGAGTCTTTTCTGACTAATTTTCAGTCGGATTCGTCAAAAGGGCACCGTGCAGTACGTGAAAATTAAAATAAAAACAAATTTTTGATTCCACTTGGCGGCACTGTGTGTATAACAAAATAATAACATTAAGATGTCTTCAGGTCGGGACGTTTTATTTACAGGTGAAGGTTTGGATTTTTAGGAGCATGTGCAGGGGAGTTATTAAGCATTCGTTTATTTGTATTAGGTTCATTTTGTCTTCTTATTATTGATATTTGACTGATTCATTAAAAGCAGACAATCATGTTTTAGGTAAATTTTTTACCTGTCATGTTTCGGCGAGTCTTTCGCCTTCTTCAGAGTGTCGCATGATGGTGTCTTGAGACCCGTCTTTATCAGCTGATGTTCCATGAGGGTGTGACTTACCTGTCAAAAAAATGAAAAATCAGAGCAGTCAAAGAACAAGCACAACATGAACATTACAAATCAGCAATCACTGACCACTGCAAAAGGGAAAACCACATCATGGACCGGGAGAAGGGCAGGGTCATCCGCACCGAAGAGAACAAACAACAGCGCTGGATCAGAGAGGCCATTGAGATCTGCAAGCGAGGCATAAAAACCATGAACAGAGACAAGGGAGCCTTCATCCTCTCTACCACCTGGAGCAGCATTTTGGCGGAGTGAACGGACAGCGGGGGGCGTGACTTGCCTTCATTCTTGTGACAGGTAAGTCACGCCCTCATGGAACATCAGCTGATAAAGACGGGCCACAAGACACCATCATGTGACACTCTGAAGAAGGCGAAAGACTTTCGTATTGTGACATCCTCAAGGCCTAAACACTCATCCGAGCAAATGTAAGGTAGATTTTGTTAACCTGCCCGGAGAAAAAAATCAACGAAAATAATTTGTATTTGTTTTAACCAGTTGGTGGCGCTACCACTGCGATCAAAAATAAGTTGGCAGCCGTCTTCAGGGCCTGAATATCCTCAAATGTGAAAAATTTCGAGAAGATGGATCATCTGAATCATTTTGCAGGAACTTTTGTTGCCACGGAGAATAATCAGACTCTGCGGCACCGTAATAGCCACGCCCTTCGAAGGAAAGTCACAAAAATAGGGATAGAGTAAGATCAATGTCTTGAGTCTTTTCTAGCCAATTTTCAATCAGATTCGTTAAAAGGGCACCGTGCAGTACGTCAAAATGTAAAAAATGATATTGATTGGCGCAAGGTGTATAACTGAATATAAACATATAGATGTCTTCAGGTACAGACTCTTTATGTACATGTGAAGTTTTGGATTTTTAGCAGCATGTGCAGGAGAGTTATTAAGCATTTTGTCCATTGCGGCGAAGGATATCTTAAGTGAAAACTTTGATGCCCCGCCCCCGTCATATAGTATTTTGGAAACAAAAAATTTTAGCCCCAGTGTTTGTGCCAGGTCTTCAGATGCTACAGACAGAATTTTAAGGCAATCAGATGAAGCCTTTAGGATCAGGGTGCAAAAGAATGACCCCTGTAAACATGCAAAAAAGGGCAAAAGTCGGACTTTCAAAAATTCATAACTCACTTCCTGTTCATATTAGACGTTAAAATATCAAATTTTTCGCCATGCCCGATGAGACTGCCAAGTTTGGTGAGTTTTTGTGCATGTTTCGGGGGTCAAAAATGCGATCGAACAATCGGAAAAATAATAATAATAATAATTTCTACAAAAACAATAGGGACTTCGCAGCGGTCGCTGCTCAGGCCCTAATAATAATAATAATAATAATAATAAAAGTAATAATATCTTCTACAAAAACAATAGGGACCTCGCCGCGGTCGCTGCTCGGGCCCCAATAATAATTTCTACACAAAGTCCATTGTGGTGACCCGCCCCCTTTTAAGTAAATTCAAAATGGCCGACTTCCTGTAAAACCTAGCTCATTGCTCCAAGAGACTTTTTTGTAGGTCTTGGTCTTATACATACAGTGAACCCTCGCTACTTCGCGGTTCACCTTTCGCGGGTTCAGTGCTTCGCGGGTCTAAAAAATATTCGGGGGCATTGTAGTTTCGCCGAGCGGCACGACGGGGCGCTGGAGCGGTTAGACGGCCGGCGTGCGCCGAAGAAGAGCGTGGGCGAAGAGGAGAGTGGACGAAGAAGAGCACGTTCCCCCGGACACGATCGGTGGCGACGTTTCGCGCGGTTCGGACCGTACCAGAGCTCCGGCCAGCGTGCGTGGCAGTTAAGCCGTAGAGGAGCACCTTCCCCGGGCACGGGCGGTGCCAAGCGGCCCCTACGTTTAACCGAATGGAAGCTCCGGAGGAGGAGGGCATGCTCGCGTCACAGTAAGCCGAAGAGGAGCACCTTCCCCGGGCACGGGCGGTTCCAAGCGGCCCCTAAGTTTAACCGAATGGAAGCTCCGGAGGAGGAGGGCATGCTCGCGTCACAGTAAGCCGAAGAGGAGCACCTTCCCCGGGCACGGGCGGTGCCAAGCGGCCCCTAAGTTTAACCGAATGGAAGCTCCGGGGGAGGAGGACGGGCGTGTGTCACAGTTAAGCCAAATTGGAGCACCTCTTCTGCCCGGGCACGAGCGGAGCGCGAGGCTGTCAGTTATGAATGAATAAATGAATAAATAAATAAAGAATGCCACCTTTCATTTCACAGGGCACACCGGACGGCGTACCAGCAGGTAAAAGTCGGAGTAATTAAATAAATACAAAAAGAATGGCTGGGGAATAAAAAAACAATACGTTTTAATAATAATTTGGTTTTTTTGTTATAACATGAATTTCACTCTCTCTCTCCCCGTATATATATATATATATATATATATATATATATATATATATATATATTTATATATTTATTATATATATTGTATATTTTTTTTAAGCATTTTTGAAGGTGCGCCGCTACTTCGCGGATTTTCAGTTTTCGCGGATGGTCTCGGTCCCCATTAACCGCGATAACCGAGGGTTCACTGTACTCCATAAAATTTACAAAAAGCGAGGTGAAACACTCAACCAGAGCTGCTTTTTTTTAACATTTCTCGAGGGCCATGGCGAGCCATTTCAAAAAAGCTGCACAACTAACGTATAAAATATTGATAAATTTGCTCGGCCTGATGTGTGTGTAAAGTTTTACGAGTTGTCGTTCATATTTAGAACCTCATAATCAGCTTTGTTTTATTGCCGAACAGTGCAATGCCACTCCCACAACTTTTCACGAAAAATCAGGAATTTCGTATTGTGACATCCTCATGGCCGAAACAGTCATCCGAGCATATATGAGGGCGACCTTGTTGAGTTGCACGGAGAAAAACATCCAAGAAAATAACTTGTATTAGCTTTTACCAGTTGGTGGCGCTACTACTACGATGTAAAATAAGTTGGTAGATGTCTTCAGGGCTGAAGTATCCTCAAATGTGTACAACTTCGAGAAGATAGGATCATCTGAGTCATGTTGCCGGAGCTTTTGTTGCCACAGAGTACAATCGGACTTTTCAGCACCTTAATAGCCACGCCTTTTGCCAAAACGTCACAAAATTCGGCAGAGAGTAAGATCATTGTCTTGAGTCTTTTCTGACTAATTTTCAGTCGGATTCGTCAAAAGGGCACCGTGCAGTACGTGAAAATTAAAATAAAAACAAATTTTTGATTCCACTTGGCGGCACTGTGTGTATAACAAAATAATAACATTAAGATGTCTTCAGGTCGGGACGTTTTATTTACAGGTGAAGGTTTGGATTTTTAGGAGCATGTGCAGGGGAGTTATTAAGCATTCATTTATTTGTATTAGGTTCATTTTGTCTTCTTATTATTGATATTTGACTGATTCATTAAAAGCAGACAATTATGTTTTAGGTTAATTTTTTACCTGACATGTTTCGGCGAGTCTTTCGCCTTCTTCAGAGTGTCGCATGATGGTGTCTTGAGACCCGTCTTTATCAGCTGATGTTCCATGAGGGTGTGACTTACCTGTCAAAAAAATGAAAAATCAGAGCAGTAAAAGAACAAGCACAACATGAACATTACAAATCAGCAATCACTGACCACTGCAAAAGGGAAAACCACATCATGGACCGGGAGAAGGGCAGGGTCATCCGCACCGAAGAGAACAAACAACAGCGCTGGATCAGAGAGGCCATTGAGATCTGCAAGCGAGGCATAAAAACCATGAACAGAGACAAGGGAGCCTTCATCCTCTCTACCACCTGGAGGAGCATTTTGGCGGAGTGAACGGACAGCGGGGGGCGTGACTTGCCTTCATTCTTGTGACAGGTAAGTCACGCCCTCATGGAACATCAGCTGATAAAGACGAGCCACAAGACACCATCATGTGACACTCTGAAGAAGGCGAAAGACTTACGTATTGTGACATCCTCAAGGCCTAAACACTCATCCGAGCAAATGTAAGGTAGATTTTGTTAACCTGCCCGGAGAAAAAAATCAACGAAAATAATTTGTATTTGTTTTAACCAGTTGGTGGCGCGACCACTGCGATCAAAAATAAGTTGGCAGCCGTCTTCAGGGCCTGAATATCCTCAAATGTGAAAAATTTCGAGAAGATGGATCATCTGAATCATTTTGCAGGAACTTTTGTTGCCACGGAGAATAATCAGACTCTGCGGCACCGTAATAGCCACGCCCTTCGAAGGAAAGTCACAAAAATAGGGATAGAGTAAGATCAATGTCTTGAGTCTTTTCTAGCCAATTTTCAATCAGATTCGTTAAAAGGGCACCGTGCAGTACGTCAAAATGTAAAAAATGATATTGATTGGCGCAAGGTGTATAACTGAATATAAACATATAGATGTCTTCAGGTACAGACTCTTTATGTACATGTGAAGTTTTGGATTTTTAGCAGCATGTGCAGGAGAGTTATTAAGCATTTTGTCCATTGCGGCGAAGGAAATCTTAAGTGAAAACTTTGATGCCCCGCCCCCGTCATATAGTATTTCGGAAACAAAAAATTTTAGCCCCAGTGTTTGTGCCAGGTCTTCAGATGCTACAGACAGAATTTTAAGGCAATCAGATGAAGCCTTTAGATCAGGGTGCAAAAGAATGACCCCTGTAAACATGCAAAAAAGGGCAAAAGTCAGACTTTCAAAAATTCATAACTCAATTCCTGTTCATATTAGACGTTAAAATATCAAATTTTTCGTCATGCCCGATGAGACTGCCAAGTTTGGTGAGTTTTTGTGCATGTTTCGGGGGTCAAAAATGCGATCGAACAATCGGAAAAATAATAATAATAATAATTTCTACAAAAACAATAGGGACTTCGCAGCGGTCGCTGCTCAGGCCCTAATAATAATAATAATAATAATAATAAAAGTAATAATATTTTCTACAAAAACAATAGGGACCTCGCCGCGGTCGCTGCTCGGGCCCCAATAATAATTTCTACACAAAGTCCATTGTGGTGACCCGCCCCCTTTTAAGTAAATTCAAAATGGCCGACTTCCTGTAAAACCTAGCTCATTGCTCCAAGAGACTTTTTTGTAGGTCTTGGTCTTATACATACAGTGAACCCTCGCTACTTCGCGGTTCACCTTTCGCGGGTTCAGTGCTTCGCGGGTCTAAAAAATATTCGGGGGCATTGTAGTTTCGCCGAGCGGCACGACGGGGCGCTGGAGCGGTTAGACGGCCGGCGTGCGCCGAAGAAGAGCGTGGGCGAAGAGGAGAGTGGACGAAGAAGAGCACGTTCTCCCGGACACGATCGGTGGCGACGTTTCGCGCGGTTCGGACCGTACCAGAGCTCCGGCCGGCGTGCGTGGCAGTTAAGCCGTAGAGGAGCACCTTCCCCGGGCACGGGCGGTGCCAAGCGGCCCCTAAGTTTAACCGAATGGAAGCTCCGGAGGAGGAGGGCATGCTCGCGTCACAGTAAGCCGAAGAGGAGCACCTTCCCCGGGCACGGGCGGTTCCAAGCGGCCCCTAAGTTTAACCGAATGGAAGCTCCGGAGGAGGAGGGCATGCTCGCGTCACAGTAAGCCGAAGAGGAGCACCTTCCCCGGGCACGGGCGGTTCCAAGCGGCCCCTAAGTTTAACTGAATGGAAGCTCCGGAGGAGGAGGGCATGCTCGCGTCACAGTAAGCCGAAGAGGAGCACCTTCCCCGGGCACGGGCGGTGCCAAGCGGCCCCTAAGTTTAACCGAATGGAAGTTCCGGGGGAGGAGGGCGGGCGTGTGTCACAGTTAAGCCGAATTGGAGCACCTCTTCCGCCCGGGCACGAGCGGAGCGCGAGGCTGTCAGTTATGAATGAATAAATGAATAAATAAATAAAGAATGCCACCTTTCATTTCACAGGGCACACCGGACGGCGTACCAGCAGGTAAAAGTCGGAGTAATTAAATAAATACAAAAAGAATGGCTGGGGAATAAAAAAATAATACGTTTTAATAATAATTTGGTTTTTTTGTTATAAAATGAATTTCACTCTCTCTCTCCCCGTATATATATATATATATATATATATATATATATATATATATATATTTATTATATATATTGTATATTTTTTTTAAGCATTTTTGAAGGTGCGCCGCTACTTCGCGGATTTTCAGTTTTCGCGGGTGGTCTCGGTCCCCATTAACCGCGATAACCGAGGGTTCACTGTACTCCATAAAATTTACAAAAAGCGAGGTGAAACACTCAATCAGGGCTGCTTTTTTGAACATTTCTCGAGGGCCATGGCGAGCCATTTCAAAAAAGCTGCACAACTAACGTATAAAATATTGATAAATTTGCTCGGCCTGATGTGTGTGTAAAGTTTCACGAGTTGTCGTTCATATTTAGAACCTCATAATCAGCGTTGTTTTATTGCCGAACAGTGCAATGCCACTCCCACAACTTTTCACGAAAAAGGACTAATTTCGTATTGTGACATCCTCATGGCCGAAACAGTCATCCGAGCATATATGAGGGCGACCTTGTTGAGTTGCACGGAGAAAAACATCCAAGAAAATAACTTGTATTAGCTTTTACCAGTTGGTGGCGCTACTACTACGATGAAAAATAAGTCGGTAGATGTCTTCAGGGCTGAAGTATCCTCAAATGTGTACAACTTCGAGAAGATAGGATCATCTGAGTCATGTTGCCGGAGCTTTTGTTGCCACAGAGTACAATCGGACTTTTCAGCACCTTAATAGCCACGCCTTTTGCCAAAACGTCACAAAATTCGGCAGAGAGTAAGATCATTGTCTTGAGTCTTTTCTGACTAATTTTCAGTCGGATTCGTCAAAAGGGCACCGTGCAGTACGTGAAAATTAAAATAAAAACAAATTTTTGATTCCACTTGGCGGCGCTGTGTGTATAACAAAATAATAACATTAAGATGTCTTCAGGTCGGGACGTTTTATTTACAGGTGAAGGTTTGGATTTTTAGGAGCATGTGCAGGGGAGTTATTAAGCATTCATTTATTTGTATTAGGTTCATTTTGTCTTCTTATTATTGATATTTGACTGATTCATTAAAAGCAGACAATTATGTTTTAGGTTAATTTTTTACCTGACATGTTTCGGCGAGTCTTTTGCCTTCTTCAGAGTGTCGCATGATGGTGTCTTGAGCTGATGTTCCATGAGGGTGTGACTTACCTGTCAAAAAAATGAAAAAATCAGAGCAGTAAAAGAACAAGCACAACATGAACATTACAAATCAGCAATCACTGACCACTGCAAAAGGGAAAACCACATCATGGACCGGGAGAAGGGCAGGGTCATCCGCACAGAAGAGAACAAACAACAGCGCTGGATCAGAGAGGCCATTGAGATCTGCAAGCGAGGCATAAAAACCATGAACAGAGACAAGGGAGCCTTCATCCTCTCTACCACCTGGAGCAGCATCTTGGCGGAGTGAACGGACAGCGGGGGGCGTGACTTGCCTTCATTCTTGTGACAGGTAAGTCACGCCCTCATGGAACATCAGCTGATAAAGACGGGTCACAAGACAGCATCATGTGACACTCTGAAGAAGGCGAAAGACTTTCGTATTGTGACATGCTCAAGGCCTAAACACTCATCCGAGCAAATATAAGGTAGATTATGTTCACCTGCCCGGAGAAAAACATCAACGAAAATAATTTGTATTTGTTTTAACCAGTTGGTGGCACTATCACTGCGATCAAAAATAAGTTGGCAGCCGTCTTCAGGGCCTGAATATCCTCAAATGTGAAAGATTTCCAGAAGATGGATCATCTGAATCATTTTGCAGGAACTTTTGTTGCCACGGAGAATAATCAGACTCTGCGGCACCGTAATAGCCACGCCCTTTGAAGGAAAGTCGTAAAAATAGGGATAGAGTAAGATCAATGTCTTGAGTCTTTTCTAGCCAATTTTCAATCAGATTCGTTAAAAGGGCACCGTGCAGTACGTCAAAATGTAAAAAATGATATTGATTGGCGCAAGGTGTATAACTGAATATAAACATATAGATGTCTTCAGGTACAGACTCTTTATGTACATGTGAAGTTTTGGATTTTTAGCAGCATGTGCAGGAGAGTTATTAAGCATTTTGTCCATTGCGGCGAAGGAAATCTTAAGTGAAAACTTTGATGCCTCGCCCCCGTCATATAGTATTTCGGAAACAAAAAATTTTAGCCCCAGTGTTTGTCCCAGGTCTTCAGATGCTACAGACAGAATTTTAAGGCAATCAGATGAAGCCTTTAGGATCAGGGTGCAAAAGAATGACCCCTGTAAACATGCAAAAAAGGGCAAAAGTCGGACTTTCAAAAATTCATAACTCACTTCCTGTTCATATTAGACGTTAAAATATCAAATTTTTCGCCATGCCCGATGAGACTGCCAAGTTTGGTGAGTTTTTGTGCATGTTTCGGGGGTCAAAAATGCGATCGAACAATCGGAAAAATAATAATAATAATAATTTCTACAAAAACAATAGGGACTTCGCAGCGGTCGCTGCTCAGGCCCTAATAATAATAATAATAATAATAATAAAAGTAATAATATTTTCTACAAAAACAATAGGGACCTCGCCGCGGTCGCTGCTCGGGCCCCAATAATAATTTCTACACAAAGTCCATTGTGGTGACCCGCCCCCTTTTAAGTAAATTCAAAATGGCCGACTTCCTGTAAAACCTAGCTCATTGCTCCAAGAGACTTTTTTGTAGGTCTTGGTCTTATACATACAGTGAACCCTCGCTACTTCGCGGTTCACCTTTCGCGGGTTCAGTGCTTCGCGGGTCTAAAAAATATTCGGGGGCATTGTAGTTTCGCCGAGCGGCACGACGGGGCGCTGGAGCGGTTAGACGGCCGGCGTGCGCCGAAGAAGAGCGTGGGCGAAGAGGAGAGTGGACGAAGAAGAGCACGTTCCCCCGGACACGATCGGTGGCGACGTTTCGCGCGGTTCGGACCGTACCAGAGCTCCGGCCAGCATGCGTGGCAGTTAAGCCGTAGAGGAGCACCTTCCCCGGGCACGGGCGGTGCCAAGCGGCCCCTAAGTTTAACCGAATGGAAGCTCCGGAGGAGGAGGGCATGCTCGCGTCACAGTAAGCCGAAGAGGAGCACCGTCCCCGGGCACGGGCGGTTCCAAGCGGCCCCTAAGTTTAACCGAATGGAAGCTCCGGAGGAGGAGGGCATGCTCGCGTCACAGTAAGCCGAAGAGGAGCACCTTCCCCGGGCACGGGCGGTGCCAAGCGGCCCCTAAGTTTAACCGAATGGAATCTCCGGGGGAGGAGGACAGGCGTGTGTCACAGTTAAGCCAAATTGGAGCACCTCTTCTGCCCGGGCACGAGCGGAGCGCGAGGCTGTCAGTTATGAATGAATAAATGAATAAATAAATAAAGAATGCCACCTTTCATTTCACAGGGCACACCGGACGGCGTACCAGCAGGTAAAAGTCGGAGTAATTAAATAAATACAAAAAGAATGGCTGGGGAATAAAAAAATAATACGTTTTAATAATAATTAGTTTTTTTTGTTATAACATGAATTTCACTCTCTCTCTCCCCGTATATATATATATATATATATATATATATATATATATATTTATTGTATATATTGTATATTTTTTTTAAGCATTTTTGAAGGTGCGCCGCTACTTCGCGGATTTTCAGTTTTCGCGGGTGGTCTCGGTCCCCATTAACTGCGATAACCGAGGGTTCACTGTACTCCATAAAATTTACAAAAAGCGAGGTGAAACACTCAACCAGAGCTGCTTTTTTTTAACATTTCTCGAGGGCCATGGCGAGCCATTTCAAAAAAGCTGCACAACTAACGTATAAAATATTGATAAATTTGCTCGGCCTGATGTGTGTGTAAAGTTTTACGAGTTGTCGTTCATATTTAGAACCTCATATTCAGCTTTGTTTTATTGCCGAACAGTGCAATGCCACTCCCACAACTTTTCACGAAAAATCACAAATTTCGTATTGTGACATCCTCATGGCCGAAACAGTCATCCGAGCATATATGAGGGCGACCTTGTTGAGTTGCACGGAGAAAAACATCCAAGAAAATAACTTGTATTAGCTTTTACCAGTTGGTGGCGCTACTACTACAATGTAAAATAAGTTGGTAGATGTCTTCAGGGCTGAAGTATCCTCAAATGTGTACAACTTCGAGAAGATAGGATCATCTGAGTCATGTTGCCGGAGCTTTTGTTGCCACAGAGTACAATCGGACTTTTCAGCACCTTAATAGCCACGCCTTTTGCCAAAACGTCACAAAATTCGGCAGAGAGTAAGATCATTGTCTTGAGTCTTTTCTGACTAATTTTCAGTCGGATTCGTCAAAAGGGCACCGTGCAGTACGTGAAAATTAAAATAAAAAAAAATTTTTGATTCCACTTGGCGGCACTGTGTGTATAACAAAATAATAACATTAAGATGTCTTCAGGTCGGGACGTTTTATTTACAGGTGAAGGTTTGGATTTTTAGGAGCATGTGCAGGGGAGTTATTAAGCATTCATTTATTTGTATTAGGTTCATTTTGTCTTCTTATTATTGATATTTGACTGATTCATTAAAAGCAGACAATTATGTTTTAGGTTAATTTTTTACCTGACATGTTTCGGCGAGTCTTTCGCCTTCTTCAGAGTGTCGCATGATGGTGTCTTGAGACCCGTCTTTATCAGCTGATGTTCCATGAGGGTGTGACTTACCTGTCAAAAAAATGAAAAAATCAGAGCAGTAAAAGAACAAGCACAACATGAACATTACAAATCAGCAATCACTGACCACTGCAAAAGGGAAAACCACATCATGGACCGGGAGAAGGGCAGGGTCATCCGCACAGAAGAGAACAAACAACAGCGCTGGATCAGAGAGGCCATTGAGATCTGCAAGCGAGGCATAAAAACCATGAACAGAGACAAGGGAGCCTTCATCCTCTCTACCACCTGGACCAGCATCTTGGCGGAGTGAACGGACAGCGGGGGGCGTGACTTGCCTTCATTCTTGTGACAGGTAAGTCACGCCCTCATGGAACATCAGCTGATAAAGACGGGTCACAAGACACCATCATGTGACACTCTGAAGAAGGCGAAAGACTTTTGTATTGTGACATGCTCAAGGCCTAAACACTCATCCGAGCAAATATAAGGTAGATTTTGTTCACCTGCCCGGAGAAAAACATCAACGAAAATAATTAGTATTTGTTTTAACCAGTTGGTGGCGCTACCACTGCGATCAAAAATAAGTTGGCAGCCGTCTTCAGGGCCTGAATATCCTCAAATGTGAAAGATTTCCAGAAGATGGATCATCTGAATCATTTTGCAGGAACTTTTGTTGCCACGGAGAATAATCAGACTCTGCGGCACCGTAATAGCCACGCCCTTTGAAGGAAAGTCATAAAAATAGGGATAGAGTAAGATCAATGTCTTGAGTCTTTTCTAGCCAATTTTCAATCGGATTTGTTAAAAGGGCACCATGCAGTACGTCAAAATGTAAAAAATGATATTGATTGGCGCAAGGTGTATAACTGAATATAAACATATAGATGTCTTCAGGTACAGACTCTTTATGTACATGTGAAGTTTTGGATTTTTAGCAGCATGTGCAGGAGAGTTATTAAGCATTTTGTCCATTGCGGCGAAGGAAATCTTAAGTGAAAACTTTGAAGCCCCGCCCCCGTCATATAGTATTTCGGAAACAAAAAATTTTAGCCCCAGTGTTTGTCCCAGGTCTTCAGATGCTACAGACAGAATTTTAAGGCAATCAGATGAAGCCTTTAGGATCAGGGTGCAAAAGAATGACCCCTGTAAACATGCAAAAAAGGGCAAAAGTCGGACTTTCAAAAATTCATAACTCACTTCCTGTTCATATTAGACGTGAAAATATCAAATTTTTCGCCATGCCCGATGAGACTGCCAAGTTTGGTGAGTTTTTGTGCATGTTTCGGGGGTCAAAAATGCGATCGAACAATCGGAAAAATAATAATAATAATAATTTCTACAAAAACAATAGGGACTTCGCAGCGGTCGCTGCTCAGGCCCTAATAATAATAATAATAAAAGTAATAATATTTTCTACAAAAACAATAGGGACCTCGCCGCGGTCGCTGCTCGGGCCCCAATAATAATTTCTACACAAAGTCCATTGTGGTGACCCGCCCCCTTTTAAGTAAATTCAAAATGGCCGACTTCCTGTAAAACCTAGCTCATTGCTCCAAGAGACTTTTTTGTAGGTCTTGGTCTTATACATACAGTGAACCCTCGCTACTTCGCGGTTCACCTTTCGCGGGTTCAGTGCTTCGCGGGTCTAAAAAATATTCGGGGGCATTGTAGTTTCGCCGAGCGGCACGACGGGGCGCTGGAGCGGTTAGACGGCCGGCGTGCGCCGAAGAAGAGCGTGGGCGAAGAGGAGAGTGGACGAAGAAGAGCACGTTCCCCCGGACACGATCGGTGGCGACGTTTCGCGCGGTTCGGACCGTACCAGAGCTCCGGCCAGCGTGCGTGGCAGTTAAGCCGTAGAGGAGCACCTTCCCCGGGCACGGGCGGTGCCAAGCGGCCCCTAAGTTTAACCGAATGGAAGCTCCGGAGGAGGAGGGCATGCTCGCGTCACAGTAAGCCGAAGAGGAGCACCGTCCCCGGGCACGGGCGGTTCCAAGCGGCCCCTAAGTTTAACCGAATGGAAGCTCCGGAGGAGGAGGGCATGCTCGCGTCACAGTAAGCCGAAGAGGAGCACCTTCCCCGGGCACGGGCGGTGCCAAGCGGCCCCTAAGTTTAACCGAATGGAATCTCCGGGGGAGGAGGACGGGCGTGTGTCACAGTTAAGCCAAATTGGAGCACCTCTTCTGCCCGGGCACGAGCGGAGCGCGAGGCTGTCAGTTATGAATGAATAAATGAATAAATAAATAAAGAATGCCACCTTTCATTTCACAGGGCACACCGGACGGCGTACCAGCAGGTAAAAGTCGGAGTAATTAAATAAATACAAAAAGAATGGCTGGGGAATAAAAAAATAATACGTTTTAATAATAATTTGGTTTTTTTGTTATAACATGAATTTCACTCTCTCTCTCCCCGTATATATATATATATATATATATATATATATATATATATATATATATATATATATATATATATTTATATATTTATTGTATATATTGTATATTTTTTTTAAGCATTTTTGAAGGTGCGCCGCTACTTCGCGGATTTTCAGTTTTCGCGGGTGGTCTCGGTCCCCATTAACCGCGATAACCAAGGGTTCACTGTACTCCATAAAATTTACAAAAAGCGAGGTGAAACACTCAACCAGAGCTGCTTTTTTTTAACATTTCTCGAGGGCCATGGCGAGCCATTTCAAAAAAGCTGCACAACTAACGTATAAAATATTGATAAATTTGCTCGGCCTGATGTGTGTGTAAAGTTTTACGAGTTGTCGTTCATATTTAGAACCTCATATTCAGCTTTGTTTTATTGCCGAACAGTGCAATGCCACTCCCACAACTTTTCACGAAAAATCACAAATTTCGTATTGTGACATCCTCATGGCCGAAACAGTCATCCGAGCATATATGAGGGCGACCTTGTTGAGTTGCACGGAGAAAAACATCCAAGAAAATAACTTGTATTAGCTTTTACCAGTTGGTGGCGCTACTACTACAATGTAAAATAAGTTGGTAGATGTCTTCAGGGCTGAAGTATCCTCAAATGTGTACAACTTCGAGAAGATAGGATCATCTGAGTCATGTTGCCGGAGCTTTTGTTGCCACAGAGTACAATCGGACTTTTCAGCACCTTAATAGCCACGCCTTTTGCCAAAACGTCACAAAATTCGGCAGAGAGTAAGATCATTGTCTTGAGTCTTTTCTGACTAATTTTCAGTCGGATTCGTCAAAAGGGCACCGTGCAGTACGTGAAAATTAAAATTAAAAAAAAATTTTTATTCCACTTGGCGGCACTGTGTGTATAACAAAATAATAACATTAAGATGTCTTCAGGTCGGGACGTTTTATTTACAGGTGAAGGTTTGGATTTTTAGGAGCATGTGCAGGGGAGTTATTAAGCATTCATTTATTTGTATTAGGTTCATTTTGTCTTCTTATTATTGATATTTGACTGATTCATTAAAAGCAGACAATTATGTTTTAGGTTAATTTTTTACCTGACATGTTTCGGCGAGTCTTTCGCCTTCTTCAGAGTGTCGCATGATGGTGTCTTGAGACCCGTCTTTATCAGCTGATGTTCCATGAGGGTGTGACTTACCTGTCAAAAAAATGAAAAAATCAGAGCAGTAAAAGAACAAGCACAACATGAACATTACAAATCAGCAATCACTGACCACTGCAAAAGGGAAAACCACATCATGGACCGGGAGAAGGGCAGGGTCATCCGCACAGAAGAGAACAAACAACAGCGCTGGATCAGAGAGGCCATTGAGATCTGCAAGCGAGGCATAAAAACCATGAACAGAGACAAGGGAGCCTTCATCCTCTCTACCACCTGGACCAGCATCTTGGCGGAGTGAACGGACAGCGGGGGGCGTGACTTGCCTTCATTCTTGTGACAGGTAAGTCACGCCCTCATGGAACATCAGCTGATAAAGACGGGTCACAAGACAGCATCATGTGACACTCTGAAGAAGGCGAAAGACTTTTGTATTGTGACATGCTCAAGGCCTAAACACTCATCCGAGCAAATATAAGGTAGATTTTGTTCACCTGCCCGGAGAAAAACATCAACGAAAATAATTTGTATTTGTTTTAACCAGTTGGTGGCGCTACCACTGCGATCAAAAATAAGTTGGCAGCCGTCTTCAGGGCCTGAATATCCTCAAATGTGAAAGATTTCCAGAAGATGGATCATCTGAATCATTTTGCAGGAACTTTTGTTGCCACGGAGAATAATCAGACTCTGCGGCACCGTAATAGCCACGCCCTTTGAAGGAAAGTCATAAAAATAGGGATAGAGTAAGATCAATGTCTTGAGTCTTTTCTAGCCAATTTTCAATCGGATTCGTTAAAAGGGCACCATGCAGTACGTCAAAATGTAAAAAATGATATTGATTGGCGCAAGGTGTATAACTGAATATAAACATATAGATGTCTTCAGGTACAGACTCTTTATGTACATGTGAAGTTTTGGATTTTTAGCAGCATGTGCAGGAGAGTTATTTAGCATTTTGTCCATTGCGGCGAAGGAAATCTTAAGTGAAAACTTTGAAGCCCCGCCCCGTCATATAGTATTTCGGAAACAAAAAATTTTAGCCCCAGTGTTTGTCCCAGGTCTTCAGATGCTACAGACAGAATTTTAAGGCAATCAGATGAAGCCTTTAGGATCAGGGTGCAAAAGAATGACCCCTGTAAACATGCAAAAAAGGGCAAAAGTCGGACTTTCAAAAATTCATAACTCACTTCCTGTTCATATTAGACGTTAAAATATCAAATTTTTCGCCATGCCCGATGAGACTGCCAAGTTTGGTGAGTTTTTGTGCATGTTTCGGGGGTCAAAAATGCGATCGAACAATCGGAAAAATAATAATAATAATAATTTCTACAAAAACAATAGGGACTTCGCAGCGGTCGCTGCTCAGGCCCTAATAATAATAATAATAATAATAATAAAAGTAATAATGTTTTCTACAAAAACAATAGGGACCTCGCCGCGGTCGGTGCTCGGGCCCCAATAATAATTTCTACACAAAGTCCATTGTGGTGACCCGCCCCCTTTTAAGTAAATTCAAAATGGCCGACTTCCTGTAAAACCTAGCTCATTGCTCCAAGAGACTTTTTTGTAGGTCTTGGTCTTATACATACAGTGAACCCTCGCTACTTCGCGGTTCACCTTTCGCGGGTTCAGTGCTTCGCGGGTCTAAAAAATATTCGGGGGCATTGTAGTTTCGCCGAGCGGCACGACGGGGCGCTGGAGCGGTTAGACGGCCGCCGTGCGCCGAAGAAGAGCGTGGGCGAAGAGGAGAGTGGACGAAGAAGAGCACGTTCCCTCGGACACGATCGGTGGCGACGTTTCGCGCGGTTCGGACCGTACCAGAGCTCCGGCCGGCGTGCGTGGCAGTTAAGCTGTAGAGGAGCACCTTCCCCGGGCACGGGCGGTTCCAAGCGGCCCCTAAGTTTAACCGAATGGAAGCTCCGGAGGAGGAGGGCATGCTCGCGTCACAGTAAGCCGAAGAGGAGCACCTTCCCCGGGCACGGGCGGTGCCAAGCGGCCCCTAAGTTTAACCGAATGGAAGCTCCGGGGGAGGAGGGCGGGCGTGTGTCACAGTTAAGCCAAATTGGAGCACCTCTTCTGCCCGGGCACGAGCGGAGCGCGAGGCTGTCAGTTATGAATGAAAAAATGAATAAATAAATAAAGAATGCCACCTTTCATTTCACAGGGCACACCGGACGGCGTACCAGCAGGTAAAAGTCGGAGTAATTAAATAAATACTAAAAGAATGGCTGGGGAATAAAAAAATAATACGTTTTAATAATAATTTGGTTTTTTTGTTATAACATGAATTTCACTCTCTCTCTCCCCGTATATATATATATATATATATATATATATATATATATATATATATATATATATATATATATATATATATATATATATATTTATTATATATATTGTATATTTTTTTTAAGCATTTTTGAAGGTGCGCCGCTACTTCGCGGATTTTCAGTTTTCGCGGGTGGTCTCGGTCCCCATTAACCGCGATAACCGAGGGTTCACTGTACTCCATAAAATTTACAAAAAGCGAGGTGAAACACTCAACCAGAGCTGCTTTTTTTAACATTTCTCGAGGGCCATGGCGAGCCATTTCAAAAAAGCTGCACAACTAACGTATAAAATATTGATAAATTTGCTCGGCCTGATGTGTGTGTAAAGTTTTACGAGTTGTCGTTCATATTTAGAACCTCATAATCAGCTTTGTTTTATTGCCGAACAGTGCAATGCCACTCCCACAACTTTTCACGAAAAAGGACGAATTTCGTATTGTGACATCCTCATGGCCGAAACAGTCATCCGAGCATATATGAGGGCGACCTTGTTGAGTTGCACGGAGAAAAACATACAAGGAAATAACTTGTATTAGCTTTTACCAGTTGGTGGCGCTACTACTACGATGTAAAATAAGTTGGTAGATGTCTTCAGGGCTGAAGTATCCTCAAATGTGTACAACTTCGAGAAGATAAGATCATCTGAGTCATGTTGCCGGAGCTTTTGTTGCCACAGAGTACAATCGGACTTTTCAGCACCTTAATAGCCACGCCTTTTGCCAAAACGCCACAAAATTCGGCAGAGAGTAAGATCATTGTCTTGAGTCTTTTCTGACTCATTTTCAGTCGGATTCGTCAAAAGGGCACCGTGCAGTACGTGAAAATTAAAATAAAAACAAATTTTTGATTCCACTTGGCGGCACTGTGTGTATAACAAAATAATAACATTACGATGTCTTCAGGTCGGGACGTTTTATTTACAGGTGAAGGTTTGGATTTTTAGGAGCATGTGCAGGGGAGTTATTAAGCATTCATTTATTTGTATTAGGTTCATTTTGTCTTCTTATTATTGATATTTGACTGATTCATTAAAAGCAGACAATTATGTTTTAGGTTAATTTTTTACCTGACATGTTTCGGCGAGTCTTTCGCCTTCTTCAGAGTGTCGCATGATGGTGTCTTGAGCTGATGTTCCATGAGGGTGTGACTTACCTGTCAAAAAAATGAAAAAAATCAGAGCAGTAAAAGAACAAGCACAACATGAACATTACAAATCAGCAATCACTGACCACTGCAAAAGGGAAAACCACATCATGGACCGGGAGAAGGGCAGGGTCATCCGCACAGAAGAGAACAAACAACAGCGCTGGATCAGAGAGGCCATTGAGATCTGCAAGCGAGGCATAAAAACCATGAACAGAGACAAGGGAGCCTTCATCCTCTCTACCACCTGGACCAGCATCTTGGCGGAGTGAACGGACAGCGGGGGGCGTGACTTGCCTTCATTCTTGTGACAGGTAAGTCACGCCCTCATGGAACATCAGCTGATAAAGACGGGTCACAAGACAGCATCATGTGACACTCTGAAGAAGGCGAAAGACTTTCGTATTGTGACATGCTCAAGGCCTAAACACTCATCCGAGCAAATATAAGGTAGATTTTGTTCACCTGCCCGGAGAAAAACATCAACGAAAATAATTTGTATTTGTTTTAACCAGTTGGTGGCGCTACCACTGCGATCAAAAATAAGTTGGCAGCCGTCTTCAGGGCCTGAATATCCTCAAATGTGAAAAATTTCGAGAAGATGGATCATCTGAATCATTTTGCAGGAACTTTTGTTGCCACGGAGAATAATCAGACTCTGCGGCACCGTAATAGCCACGCCCTTCGAAGGAAAGTCACAAAAATAGGGATAGAGTAAGATCAATGTCTTGAGTCTTTTCTAGCCAATTTTCAATCAGATTCGTTAAAAGGGCACCGTGCAGTACGTCAAAATGTAAAAAATGATATTGATTGGCGCAAGGTGTATAACTGAATATAAACATATAGATGTCTTCAGGTACAGACTTTTTATGTACATGTGAAGTTTTGGATTTTTAGCAGCATGTGCAGGAGAGTTATTAAGCATTTTGTCCATTGCGGCGAAGGAAATCTTAAGTGAAAACTTTGAAGCCCCGCCCCCATCATATAGTATTTCGGAAACAAAAAAATTTAGCCCCAGTGTTTGTCCCAGGTCTTCAGATGCTACAGACAGAATTTTAAGGCAATCAGATGAAGCCTTTAGGATCAGGGTGCAAAAGAATGACCCCTGTAAACATGCAAAAAAGGGCAAAAGTCGGACTTTCAAAAATTCATAACTCACTTCCTGTTCATATTAGACGTTAAAATATCAAATTTTCCGCCATGCCCGATGAGACTGCCAAGTTTGGTGAGTTTTTGTGCATGTTTCGGGGGTCAAAAATGCGATCGAACAATCGGAAAAATAATAATAATAATAATTTCTACAAAAACAATAGGGACTTCGCAGCGGTCGCTGCTCAGGCCCTAATAATAATAATAATAATATTAATAATAATAAAAGTAATAATATTTTCTACAAAAACAATAGGGACCTCGCAGCCGTCGCAGCTCGGGCCCTAATAACAATTTCTAGAAAAACAATAGGGACCTCGCAGCGGTCACTGCTCGGGCCCTAATAATAATAATAATAAAAATAATAATAATTTCCACAAAAACAATGGGGACCTCGTAGCGGTCGCTGCTCAGGCCCTAATAATAATTTCTACAAAAACAATAGGGACCTCGCCGCCGTCGCTGCTCGGGCCCCAATAATAATTTCTACACAAAGTCCATTGTGGTGACCCGCCCCCTTTTAAGTAAATTCAAAATGGCCGACTTCCTGTAAAACCTAGCTCATTGCTCCAAGAGACTTTTTTGTAGGTCTTGGTCTTATACATACAGTGAACCCTCGCTACTTCGCGGTTCACCTTTCGCGGGTTCAGTGCTTCGCGGGTCTAAAAAATATTCGGGGGCATTGTAGTTTCGCCGAGCGGCACGACGGGGCGCTGGAGCGGTTAGACGGCCGGCGTGCGCCGAAGAAGAGCGTGGGCGAATAGGAGAGTGGACGAAGAAGAGCACGTTCTCCCTGACACGATCGGTGGCGACGTTTCGCGCGGTTCGGACCGTACCAGAGCTCCGGCCGGCGTGCGTGGCAGTTAAGCCGTAGAGGAGCACCTTCCCCGGGCACGGGCGGTGCCAAGCGGCCCCTAAGTTTAACCGAATGGAAGCTCCGGAGGAGGAGGGCATGCTCGCGTCACAGTAAGCCGAAGAGGAGCACCTTCCCCGGGCACGGGCGGTTCCAAGCGGCCCCTAAGTTTAACTGAATGGAAGCTCCGGAGGAGGAGGGCATGCTCGCGTCACAGTAAGCCGAAGAGGAGCACCTTCCCCGGGCACGGGCGGTGCCAAGCGGCCCCTAAGTTTAACCGAATGGAAGTTCCGGGGGAGGAGGGCGGGCGTGTGTCACAGTTAAGCCGAATTGGAGCACCTCTTCCGCCCGGGCACGAGCGGAGCGCGAGGCTGTCAGTTATGAATGAATAAATGAATAAATAAATAAAGAATGCCACCTTTCATTTCACAGGGCACACCGGACGGCGTACCAGCAGGTAAAAGTCGGAGTAATTAAATAAATACAAAAAGAATGGCTGGGGAATAAAAAAATAATACGTTTTAATAATAATTTGGTTTTTTTGTTATAAAATGAATTTCACTCTCTCTCTCCCCGTATATATATATATATATATATATATATATATATATATTTATTATATATATTGTATATTTTTTTTAAGCATTTTTGAAGGTGCGCCGCTACTTCGCGGATTTTCAGTTTTCGCGGGTGGTCTCGGTCCCCATTAACCGCGATAACCGAGGGTTCACTGTACTCCATAAAATTTACAAAAAGCGAGGTGAAACACTCAATCAGGGCTGCTTTTTTGAACATTTCTCAAGGGCCATGGCGAGCCATTTAAAAAAAGCTGCACAACTAACGTATAAAATATTGATAAATTTGCTCGGCCTGATGTGTGTGTAAAGTTTCACGAGTTGTCGTTCATATTTAGAACCTCATAATCAGCGTTGTTTTATTGCCGAACAGTGCAATGCCACTCCCACAACTTTTCACGAAAAAGGACTAATTTCGTATTGTGACATCCTCATGGCCGAAACAGTCATCCGAGCATATATGAGGGCGACCTTGTTGAGTTGCACGGAGAAAAACATCCAAGAAAATAACTTGTATTAGCTTTTACCAGTTGGTGGCGCTACTACTACGATGAAAAATAAGTCGGTAGATGTCTTCAGGGCTGAAGTATCCTCAAATGTGTACAACTTCGAGAAGATAGGATCATCTGAGTCATGTTGCCGGAGCTTTTGTTGCCACAGAGTACAATCGGACTTTTCAGCACCGTAATAGCCACGCCTTTTGCCAAAACGTCACAAAATTCGGCAGAGAGTAAGATCATTGTCTTGAGTCTTTTCTGACTAATTTTCAGTCGGATTCGTCAAAAGGGCACCGTGCAGTACGTGAAAATTAAAATAAAAACAAATTTTTGATTCCACTTGGCGGCGCTGTGTGTATAACAAAATAATAACATTAAGATGTCTTCAGGTCGGGACGTTTTATTTACAGGTGAAGGTTTGGATTTTTAGGAGCATGTGCAGGGGAGTTATTAAGCATTCATTTATTTGTATTAGGTTCATTTTGTCTTCTTATTATTGATATTTGACTGATTCATTAAAAGCAGACAATTATGTTTTAGGTTAATTTTTTACCTGACATGTTTCGGCGAGTCTTTTGCCTTCTTCAGAGTGTCGCATGATGGTGTCTTGAGACCCGTCTTTATCAGCTGATGTTCCATGAGGGTGTGACTTACCTGTCAAAAAAATGAAATAATCAGAGCAGTAAAAGAACAAGCACAACATGAACATTACAAATCAGCAATCACTGACCGCTGCAAAAGGGAAAACCACATCATGGACCGGGAGAAGGGCAGGGTCATCCGCACCGAAGAGAATAAACAACAGCGCTGGATCAGAGAGGCCATTGAGATCTGCAAGCGAGGCATAAAAACCATGAACAGAGACAAGGGAGCCTTCATCCTCTCTACCACCTGGAGCAGCATTTTGGCGGAGTGAACGGACAGCGGGGGGCGTGACTTGCCTTCATTCTTGTGACAGGTAAGTCACGCCCTCATGGAACATCAGCTGATAAAGACGGGCCACAAGACACCATCATGTGACACTCTGAAGAAGGCGAAAGACTTTCGTATTGTGACATCCTCAAGGCCTAAACACTCATCCGAGCAAATGTAAGGTAGATTTTGTTAACCTGCCCGGAGAAAAAAATCAACGAAAATAATTTGTATTTGTTTTAACCAGTTGGTGGCGCTACCACTGCGATCAAAAATAAGTTGGCAGCCGTCTTCAGGGCCTGAATATCCTCAAATGTGAAAAATTTCGAGAAGATGGATCATCTGAATCATTTTGCAGGAACTTTTGTTGCCACGGAGAATAATCAGACTCTGCGGCACCGTAATAGCCACGCCCTTCGAAGGAAAGTCACAAAAATAGGGATAGAGTAAGATCAATGTCTTGAGTCTTTTCTAGCCAATTTTCAATCAGATTCGTTAAAAGGGCACCGTGCAGTACGTCAAAATGTAAAAAATGATATTGATTGGCGCAAGGTGTATAACTGAATATAAACATATAGATGTCTTCAGGTACAGACTCTTTATGTACATGAATAGAATAGAAATAGAAATCCCTTTATTGTCATTGTACACAAGTGTGCAACGAGATTAGAGGGCTCCCCTCTCCAGTGCAATACAACAATAATACAGACAAATATATAAATTAGATGAATAAATAAGAATGGAATAAGAAGTTTTGGATTTTTAGCAGCATGTGCAGGAGAGTTATTAAGCATTTTGTCCATTGCGGCGAAGGAAATCTTAAGTGAAAACTTTGATGCCCCGCCCCCGTCATATAGTATTTCGGAAACAAAAAATTTTAGCCCCAGTGTTTGTGCCAGGTCTTCAGATGCTCCAGACAGAACTTTAAGGCAATCAGATGAAGCCTTTAGGATCAAGGTGCAAAAGAATGACCCCTGTAAACATGCAAAAAAGGGCAAAAGTCGGACTTTCAAAAATTCATAACTCACTTCCTGTTCATATTAGACGTTAAAAAATATCAAATTTTTCGCCATGCCCGATGAGACTGCCAAGTTTGGTGAGTTTTTGTGCATGTTTCGGGGGTCAAAAATGCGATCGAACAATCGGAAAAATAATAATAATAATAATTTCTACAAAAACAATAGGGACTTCGCAGCGGTCGCTGCTCAGGCCCTAATAATAATAATAATAATAATAATAATAAAAGTAATAATAATTTCTACAAAAACAATAGGGACCTCGCCGCGGTCGCTGCTCGGGCCCCAATAATAATTTCTACACAAAGTCCATTGTGGAGACCCGCCCCCTTTTCAGTAAATTCAAAATGGCCGACTTCCTGTAAAACCTAGCTCATTGCTCCAAGAGACTTTTTTGTAGGTCTTGGTCTTATACATACAGTGAACCCTCGCTACTTCGAGGTTCACCTTTCGCGGGTTCAGTGCTTCGCGGGTCTAAAAAATATTCGGGGGCATTGTAGTTTCGCCGAGCGGCACGACGGGGCGCTGGAGCGGTTAGACGGCCGGCGGGCGCCGAAGAAGAGCGTGGGCGAAGAGGAGAGTGGACGAAGAAGAGCACGTTCCCCCGGACACGATCGGTGGCGACGTTTCGCGCGGTTCGGACCGTACCAGAGCTCCGGCCGGCGTGCGTGGCAGTTAAGCCGTAGAGGAGCACCTTCCCCGGGCACGGGCGGTTCCAAGCGGCCCCTGAGTTTAACCGAATGGAAGCTCCGGAGGAGGAGGGCATGCTCGCGTCACAGTAAGTCGAAGAGGAGCACCTTCCCCGGGCACGGGCGGTTCCAGGCGGCCCCTAAGTTTAACCGAATGGAAGCTCCGGAGGAGGAGGGCATGCTCGCGTCACAGTAAGCCGAAGAGGAGCACCTTCCCCGGGCACGGGCGGTGCCAAGCGGCCCCTAAGTTTAACCGAATGGAAGCTCCGGGGGAGGAGGGCGGGCGTGTGTCACAGTTAAGCCGAATTGGAGCACCTCTTCTGCCCGGGCACGAGCGGAGCGCGAGGCTGTCAGTTATGAATGAATAAATGTAATAAATAAATAAAGAATGCCACCTTTCATTTCACAGGGCACACCGGACGGCGTACCAGCAGGTAAAAGTCGGAGTAATTAAATAAATACAAAAAGAATGGTTGGGGAATAAAAAAATAATAAGTTTTAATAATAATTTGTTTTTTTTGTTATAACATGAATTTCACTCTCTCTCTCTCTCTCTCCCCCCGTATATATATATATATATATATATATATATATATATATATATATATTTATATATTTATTATATATATTGTATATTTTTTTAAAGCATTTTTGAAGGTGCGCCGCTACTTCGCGGATTTTCAGTTTTCGCGGATGGTCTCGGTCCCCATTAACCGCGATAACCGAGGGTTCACTGTACTCCATAAAATTTACAAAAAGCGAGGTGAAACACTCAACCAGGGCTGCTTTTTTGAACATTTCTCGAGGGCCATGGTGAGCCATTTAAAAAAAGCTGCACAACTAACGTATAAAATATTGATAAATTTGCTCGGCCTGATGTGTGTGTAAAGTTTCACGAGTTGTTGTTCATATTTAGAACCTCATAATCAGCGTTGTTTTATTGCCGAACAGTGCAATGCCACTCCCACAACTTTTCATGAAAAAGGACAAATTTCGTATTATGACGTCCTCATGGCCGAAACAGTCATCCGAGCATATACGAGGGCGACCTTGTTGAGTTGCACGGAGAAAAACATCCAAGAAAATAACTTGTATTAGCTATTAGCAGTTGGTGGCGCTACTACTACGATGAAAAATAAGTTGGTAGATGTCTTCAGGGCTTAAGTATCCTCAAATGTGTGCAACTTCGAGAAGATAGGATCATCTGACTCATGTTGCTGGAGCTTTTGTTGCCACAGAGTACAATCGGACTTTTCAGCACCGTAATAGCCACGCCTTTTGCCAAAATGTCACAAAATTCGGCAGAGAGTAAGATCATTGTCTAGAGTCTTTTCTGACTAATTTTCAGTCGGATTCGTCAAAAGGGCACCGTGCAGTGCGTGAAAATTAAAATAAAAAAATTTTTTGATTCCACTTGGCGGCACTGTGTGTATAACAAAATAATAACATTAAGATGTCTTCAGGTCGGGACGTTTTATTTACAGGTGAAGGTTTGGATTTTTAGGAGCATGTGCAGGGGAGTTATTAAGCATTCATTTATTTGTATTAGGTTCATTTTGTCTTCTTATTATTGATATTTGACTGATTCATTAAAAGCAGACAATTATGTTTTAGGATAATTTTTTACCTGACATGTTTCGGCGAGTCTTTCGCCTTCTTCAGAGTGTCGCATGATGGTGTCTTGAGCTGATGTTCCATGAGGGTGTGGCTTACCTGTCAAAAAAATGAAAAAAATCAGAGCAGTAAAAGAACAAGCACAACATGAACATTACAAATCAGCAATCACTGACCACTGCAAAAGGGAAAACCACATCATGGACCGGGAGAAGGGCAGGGTCATCCGCACAGAAGAGAACAAACAACAGCGCTGGATCAGAGAGGCCATTGAGATCTGCAAGCGAGGCATAAAAACCATGAACAGAGACAAGGGAGCCTTCATCCTCTCTACCACCTGGACCAGCATCTTGGCGGAGTGAACGGACAGCGGGGGGCGTGACTTGCCTTCATTCTTGTGACAGGTAAGTCACGCCCTCATGGAACATCAGCTGATAAAGACGGGTCACAAGACACCATCATGTGACACTCTGAAGAAGGCGAAAGACTTTTGTATTGTGACATGCTCAAGGCCTAAACACTCATCCGAGCAAATATAAGGTAGATTTTGTTAACCTGCCCGGAGAAAAACATCAACGAAAATAATTTGTATTTGTTTTAACCAGTTGGTGGCGCTACCACTGCGATCAAAAATAAGTTGGCAGCCGTCTTCAGGGCCTGAATATCCTCAAATGTGAAAAATTTCGAGAAGATGGATCATCTGAATCATTTTGCAGGAACTTTTGTTGCCACGGAGAATAATCAGACTCTGCGGCACCATAATAGCCACGCCCTTCGAAGGAAAGTCACAAAAATAGGGATAGAGTAAGATCAATGTCTTGAGTCTTTTCTAGACAATTTTCAATCAGATTCGTTAAAAGGGCACCGTGCAGTACGTCAAAATGTAAAAAATGATATTGATTGGCGCAAGGTGTATAACTGAATATAAACATATAGATGTCTTCAGGTACAGACTCTTTATGTACATGTGAAGTTTTGGATTTTTAGCAGCATGTGCAGGAGAGTTATTAAGCATTTTGTCCATTGCGGCGAAGGAAATCTTAAGTGAAAACTTTGAAGCCCCGCCCCTGTCATATAGTATTTCGGAAACAAAAAATTTTAGCCCCAGTGTTTGTCCCAGGTCTTCAGATGCTACAGACAGAATTTTAAGGCAATCAGATGAAGCCTTTAGGATCAGGGTGCAAAAGAATGACCCCTGTAAACATGCAAAAAAGGGCAAAAGTCGGACTTTCAAAAATTCATAACTCACTTCCTGTTCATATTAGACGTTAAAATATCAAATTTTTCGCCATGCCCGATGAGACTGCCAAGTTTGGTGAGTTTTTGTGCATGTTTCGGGGGTCAAAAATGCGATCGAACAATCGGAAAAATAATAATAATAATAATTTCTACAAAAACAATAGGGACTTCGCAGCGGTCGCTGCTCAGGCCCTAATAATAATAATAATAATATTATTAATAATAAAAGTAATAATATTTTCTACAAAAACAATAGGGACCTCGCAGCCGTCGCAGCTCGGGCCCTAATAACAATTTCTAGAAAAACAATAGGGACCTCGCAGCGGTCACTGCTCGGGCCCTAATAATAATAATAAAAATAATAATAATTTCCACAAAAACAATGGGGACCTCGTAGCGGTCGCTGCTCGGGCCCTAATAATAATTTCTTCAAAAACAATAGGGACCTCGCCGCCGTCGCTGCTCGGGCCCCAATAATAATTTCTACACAAAGTCCATTGTGGTGACCCGCCCCCTTTTAAGTAAATTAAAAATGGCCGACTTCCTGTAAAACCTAGCTCATTGCTCCAAGAGACTTTTTTGTAGGTCTTGGTCTTATACATACAGTGAACCCTCGCTACTTCGCAGTTCACCTTTCGCGGGTTCAGTGCTTCGCGGGTCTAAAAAATATTCGGGGGCATTGTAGTTTCGCCGAGCGGCACGACGGGGCGCTGGAGCAGTTAGACGGCCGGCGTGCGCCGAAGAAGAGCGTGGGCGAAGAAGAGCACGTTCCCCCGGACACGATCGGTGGCGACGTTTCGCGCGGTTTGAACCGTACCAGAGCTCCGGCCGGCGTGCGTGGCAGTTAAGCCGTAGAGGAACACCTTCCCCGGGCACGGGCGGTGCCAAGCGGCCCCTAAGTTTAACCGAATGGAAGCTCCGGAGGAGGAGGGCATGCTCGCGTCACAGTAAGCCGAAGAGGAGCACCTTCCACGGGCACGGGCGGTTCCAAGCGGCCCCTAAGTTTAACCGAATGGAAGCTCCGGAGGAGGAGGGGATGCTCGCGTCACAGTAAGCCGAAGAGGAGCACCTTCCCCGGGCACGGGCGGTTTCAAGCGGCCCCTAAGTTTAACCGAATGGAAGCTCCGGAGGAGGAGGGCATGCTCGCGTCACAGTAAGCCGAAGAGGAGCACCTTCCCCGGGCATGGGCGGTGCCAAGCGGCCCCTAAGTTTAACCGAATGGAAGTTCCGGGGGAGGAGGGCGGGCGTGTGTCACAGTTAAGCCGAATTGGAGCACCTCTTCCGCCCGGGCACGAGCGGAGCGCGAGGCTGTCAGTTATGAATGAATAAATGAATAAATAAATAAAGAATGCCACCTTTCATTTCACAGGGCACACCGGACGGCGTACCATTAGGTAAAAGTCGGAGTAATTAAATAAATACAAAAAGAATGGCTGGGGAATTAAAAAATAATATGTTTTAATAATAATTTGTTTTTTTTTGTTGTAACATGAATTTCACTCTCTCTCTCCCCGTATATATATATATATATATATATATATATATATATATATATATATATTTATAAATTTGCTCGGCCTGATGTGTGTGTAAAGTTTCACGAGTTGTCGTTCATATTTACAACCTCATAATCAGCGTTGTTTTATTGCCGAACAGTGCAATGCCACTCCCACAACCTTTCACGAAAAAGGACGAATTTCGTATTGTGACATCCTCATGGCCGAAACAGTAATCCGAGCATATATGAGGGCGACCTTGTTGAGTTGCACGGAGAAAAACATCCAAGAAAATAACTTGTATTAGCTTTTACCAGTTGGTGGCGCTACTACTACGATGAAAAATAAGTTGGTAGAAGTCTTCAGGGCTGAAGTATCCTCAAATGTGTACAACTTCGAGAAGATAGGATCATCTGAGTCATGTTGCCGGAGCTTTTGTTGTCACAAAGTACAATCGGACTTTTCAGCACCGTAATAGCCACGCCTTTTGCCAAAACGTCACAAAATTCGGCAGAGAGTAAGATCATTGTCTTGAGTCTTTTCTGACTAATTTTCAGTCGGATTCGTCAGAAGGGCACCGTGCAGTACGTGAAAATTAAAATAAAAACAAATTTTTGATTCCACTTGGCGGCGCTGTGTGTAAAACAAAATAATAACATTAAGATGTCTTCAGGTCGGGACGTTTTATTTACAGGTGAAGGTTTGGATTTTTAGGAGCGTGTGCAGGGGAGTTATTAAGCATTCATTTATTTGTATTAGGTTCATTTTGTCTTCTTATTATTGATATTTGACTGATTCATTAAAAGCAGACATTTATGTTTTAGGTTAATTTTTTACCTGACATGTTTCGGCGAGTCTTTCGCCTTCTTCAGAGTGTCGCATGATGGTGTCTTGAGACCAGTCTTTATCAGCTGATGTTCCATGAGGGTGTGACTTACCTGTCAAAAAAATTAAAAAATCAGAGCAGTAAAAGAACAAGCACAACATGAACATTACAAATCAGCAATCACTGACCACTGCAAAAGGGAAAACCACATCATGGACCGGGAGAAGGGCAGGGTCATCCGCACAGAAGAGAACAAACTACAGCGCTGGATCAGAGAGGCCATTGAGATCTGCAAGCGAGGCATAAAAACCATGAACAGAGACAAGGGAGCCTTCATCCTCTCTACCACCTGGAGCAGCGTCTTGGCGGAGTGAATGGACAGCGGGGGGCGTGACTTGCCTTCATTCTTGTGACAGGTAAGGCACGCCTTCATGGAACATCAGCTGATAAAGACAGGTCACAAGACACCATCACAGGGTTCGAAGTTAACTTTAAAAACTGCTTGCCCATAGGGCAAGTGCCACTAAAATTTGCCTTGCCCGAGTGGCCAAATTACTTGCCCAACTTGGGCAAGTGACAATTTTTTTTCTCTTGCCCTGAGTGACTTTTTGTATGACAAAGTGTCTAATTACAAATTGCATGAATTTTTTGTTCGGACAGTTCCCGCCTAGAAAGAATTAAAAATACGTTACAATCATAAGGGTTGCTTATAGAAAAATGTATCATGTATTAACACATTAATTAGGTGTCTGCTGACCCAGGATTATGTTATTGTTATGTTATGTTATATATGAAAGAGAATGTGGAATGACACTGAACGATGGAAGGTGGAAGGATGTGGAAAGATTGTGAATGACATTGAATGATTTGGAATGACACTGAAAGATTTTGAATAATACTGAATGACACTGAATGAAGTAAAACTTTCTGGGAACGGGCCAATTCAAGATAGCTGCCGCACTGTGGGGGAGGCTTTGGTACCAAATTTGGAAAGAGACCCAAACGGTTGGGTCCATTTTATATCAGTGTGGGGGTGAAACGTTGGTCTCGGCGGAGCTGTCTGAATATTGGAGAAGTTAGAAGACAAAGTAAAACAGAACAATTAAAATCACTCTTCAAATACATATTGTTTGGTGGGCAGAGCATGATTTACAGCTCACCATTTTATTGCATGCACCAAGCATGTTATACATTTTTCTGTCCATGGGATGGCGTAGTCAAGAAAAATGAAGCATCTCGAAGCCCATTCGTGTGTGAAGTATTTCCCTGCAGGGCTTGGCTGCTTTATGGGGCTTCATTTTGCCATCACTAGTTTTAGATAGTTTTAATTTTTGAAAGAGCATTTTTGTTTTAGTATTAAGGTAGGCCAGAAATGGAATGAAATGCAGAGATAGAAATGACACAGGAAAAATTTGGCTAGAAGGGCTATAATTTTCATTAAAGCAGAGAAGAAAATAGAAACTACAAAAAACATTGATGTGTACTTGTCCACTTTAAGGTAGAACTGGTTGAAGTGAAATGAGTCACAAGATTGGAAAAATAGGAAATAAAATAGAATTAACATGTTCATTTTTGTGATAAGAAATTTGTGATTAGGTGAAAAGGGGAAAAAAAAGAGAATTACAGGCTTTTCAAATAAAACAACCTAATTTAAATTGGCCAACTTGTAAAATGGAAAAGAAAATTCTAAATTATGCACAGAAAGCATGAACGTGTTGGGCAGAAGGAAGGAAAAAGAAAAGAAAGAAAGGAGGAAGCAGTAAGTCTTGTTACAAAACATTAACTTTTCAGGACGAGTTGTGGTAGCAATGGAGGATCACGTGACGTAAAAAGTCAAACATAAAAGTGTGTGTAGAAGGAGTTCTACATCAACATGCGTTTTACTCATTAGGCCGTGATACACTGACAAAATTGGACTTCAATAGAATTAATAAGCACGGGCGAATTCAAACAAACGTCAAAACTTTAAAGGGGCGCATTGTCAGTGATAAGAAAGAGAAAAGATATTGCCAGACCACTTTTCTGTAAAAACTTTCCTTGGGACGCCTCGGTGACCCCCATTAAATCCCTGACCCTTCATAGATAAAGTTGAGGCCCAGTGCCTCTCAGGGCTGTAATTTATGTGGCAGAGAAAGGTCCAACGGGCGGTTCCAAGCGGCCCCTGAGTTTAACCGAATGGAAGCTCCGGAGGAGGAGGGCATGCTCGCGTCACAGTAAGTCGAAGAGGAGCACCTTCCCCGGGCACGGGCGGTTCCAGGCGGCCCCTAAGTTTAACCGAATGGAAGCTCCGGAGGAGGAGGGCATGCTCGCGTCACAGTAAGCCGAAGAGGAGCACCTTCCCCGGGCACGGGCGGTGCCAAGCGGCCCCTAAGTTTAACCGAATGGAAGCTCCGGGGGAGGAGGGCGGGCGTGTGTCACAGTTAAGCCGAATTGGAGCACCTCTTCTGCCCGGGCACGAGCGGAGCGCGAGGCTGTCAGTTATGAATGAATAAATGTAATAAATAAATAAAGAATGCCACCTTTCATTTCACAGGGCACACCGGACGGCGTACCAGCAGGTAAAAGTCGGAGTAATTAAATAAATACAAAAAGAATGGTTGGGGAATAAAAAAATAATAAGTTTTAATAATAATTTGTTTTTTTTGTTATAACATGAATTTCACTCTCTCTCTCTCTCTCTCCCCCCGTATATATATATATATATATATATATATATATATATATATATATATATTTATATATTTATTATATATATTGTATATTTTTTTAAAGCATTTTTGAAGGTGCGCCGCTACTTCGCGGATTTTCAGTTTTCGCGGATGGTCTCGGTCCCCATTAACCGCGATAACCGAGGGTTCACTGTACTCCATAAAATTTACAAAAAGCGAGGTGAAACACTCAACCAGGGCTGCTTTTTTGAACATTTCTCGAGGGCCATGGTGAGCCATTTAAAAAAAGCTGCACAACTAACGTATAAAATATTGATAAATTTGCTCGGCCTGATGTGTGTGTAAAGTTTCACGAGTTGTTGTTCATATTTAGAACCTCATAATCAGCGTTGTTTTATTGCCGAACAGTGCAATGCCACTCCCACAACTTTTCATGAAAAAGGACAAATTTCGTATTATGACGTCCTCATGGCCGAAACAGTCATCCGAGCATATACGAGGGCGACCTTGTTGAGTTGCACGGAGAAAAACATCCAAGAAAATAACTTGTATTAGCTATTAGCAGTTGGTGGCGCTACTACTACGATGAAAAATAAGTTGGTAGATGTCTTCAGGGCTTAAGTATCCTCAAATGTGTGCAACTTCGAGAAGATAGGATCATCTGACTCATGTTGCTGGAGCTTTTGTTGCCACAGAGTACAATCGGACTTTTCAGCACCGTAATAGCCACGCCTTTTGCCAAAATGTCACAAAATTCGGCAGAGAGTAAGATCATTGTCTAGAGTCTTTTCTGACTAATTTTCAGTCGGATTCGTCAAAAGGGCACCGTGCAGTGCGTGAAAATTAAAATAAAAAAATTTTTTGATTCCACTTGGCGGCACTGTGTGTATAACAAAATAATAACATTAAGATGTTTTCAGGTCGGGACGTTTTATTTACAGGTGAAGGTTTGGATTTTTAGGAGCATGTGCAGGGGAGTTATTAAGCATTCATTTATTTGTATTAGGTTCATTTTGTCTTCTTATTATTGATATTTGACTGATTCATTAAAAGCAGACAATTATGTTTTAGGATAATTTTTTACCTGACATGTTTCGGCGAGTCTTTCGCCTTCTTCAGAGTGTCGCATGATGGTGTCTTGAGCTGATGTTCCATGAGGGTGTGGCTTACCTGTCAAAAAAATGAAAAAAATCAGAGCAGTAAAAGAACAAGCACAACATGAACATTACAAATCAGCAATCACTGACCACTGCAAAAGGGAAAACCACATCATGGACCGGGAGAAGGGCAGGGTCATCCGCACAGAAGAGAACAAACAACAGCGCTGGATCAGAGAGGCCATTGAGATCTGCAAGCGAGGCATAAAAACCATGAACAGAGACAAGGGAGCCTTCATCCTCTCTACCACCTGGACCAGCATCTTGGCGGAGTGAACGGACAGCGGGGGGCGTGACTTGCCTTCATTCTTGTGACAGGTAAGTCACGCCCTCATGGAACATCAGCTGATAAAGACGGGTCACAAGACACCATCATGTGACACTCTGAAGAAGGCGAAAGACTTTTGTATTGTGACATGCTCAAGGCCTAAACACTCATCCGAGCAAATATAAGGTAGATTTTGTTAACCTGCCCGGAGAAAAACATCAACGAAAATAATTTGTATTTGTTTTAACCAGTTGGTGGCGCTACCACTGCGATCAAAAATAAGTTGGCAGCCGTCTTCAGGGCCTGAATATCCTCAAATGTGAAAAATTTCGAGAAGATGGATCATCTGAATCATTTTGCAGGAACTTTTGTTGCCACGGAGAATAATCAGACTCTGCGGCACCATAATAGCCACGCCCTTCGAAGGAAAGTCACAAAAATAGGGATAGAGTAAGATCAATGTCTTGAGTCTTTTCTAGACAATTTTCAATCAGATTCGTTAAAAGGGCACCGTGCAGTACGTCAAAATGTAAAAAATGATATTGATTGGCGCAAGGTGTATAACTGAATATAAACATATAGATGTCTTCAGGTACAGACTCTTTATGTACATGTGAAGTTTTGGATTTTTAGCAGCATGTGCAGGAGAGTTATTAAGCATTTTGTCCATTGCGGCGAAGGAAATCTTAAGTGAAAACTTTGAAGCCCCGCCCCTGTCATATAGTATTTCGGAAACAAAAAATTTTAGCCCCAGTGTTTGTCCCAGGTCTTCAGATGCTACAGACAGAATTTTAAGGCAATCAGATGAAGCCTTTAGGATCAGGGTGCAAAAGAATGACCCCTGTAAACATGCAAAAAAGGGCAAAAGTCGGACTTTCAAAAATTCATAACTCACTTCCTGTTCATATTAGACGTTAAAATATCAAATTTTTCGCCATGCCCGATGAGACTGCCAAGTTTGGTGAGTTTTTGTGCATGTTTCGGGGGTCAAAAATGCGATCGAACAATCGGAAAAATAATAATAATAATAATTTCTACAAAAACAATAGGGACTTCGCAGCGGTCGCTGCTCAGGCCCTAATAATAATAATAATAATATTATTAATAATAAAAGTAATAATATTTTCTACAAAAACAATAGGGACCTCGCAGCCGTCGCAGCTCGGGCCCTAATAACAATTTCTAGAAAAACAATAGGGACCTCGCAGCGGTCACTGCTCGGGCCCTAATAATAATAATAAAAATAATAATAATTTCCACAAAAACAATGGGGACCTCGTAGCGGTCGCTGCTCGGGCCCTAATAATAATTTCTTCAAAAACAATAGGGACCTCGCCGCCGTCGCTGCTCGGGCCCCAATAATAATTTCTACACAAAGTCCATTGTAGTGACCCGCCCCCTTTTAAGTAAATTAAAAATGGCCGACTTCCTGTAAAACCTAGCTCATTGCTCCAAGAGACTTTTTTGTAGGTCTTGGTCTTATACATACAGTGAACCCTCGCTACTTCGCGGTTCACCTTTCGCGGGTTCAGTGCTTCGCGGGTCTAAAAAATATTCGGGGGCATTGTAGTTTCGCCGAGCGGCACGACGGGGCGCTGGAGCAGTTAGACGGCCGGCGTGCGCCGAAGAAGAGCGTGGGCGAAGAAGAGCACGTTCCCCCGGACACGATCGGTGGCGACGTTTCGCGCGGTTTGAACCGTACCAGAGCTCCGGCCGGCGTGCGTGGCAGTTAAGCCGTAGAGGAACACCTTCCCCGGGCACGGGCGGTGCCAAGCGGCCCCTAAGTTTAACCGAATGGAAGCTCCGGAGGAGGAGGGCATGCTCGCGTCACAGTAAGCCGAAGAGGAGCACCTTCCACGGGCACGGGCGGTTCCAAGCGGCCCCTAAGTTTAACCGAATGGAAGCTCCGGAGGAGGAGGGGATGCTCGCGTCACAGTAAGCCGAAGAGGAGCACCTTCCCCGGGCACGGGCGGTTTCAAGCGGCCCCTAAGTTTAACCGAATGGAAGCTCCGGAGGAGGAGGGCATGCTCGCGTCACAGTAAGCCGAAGAGGAGCACCTTCCCCGGGCATGGGCGGTGCCAAGCGGCCCCTAAGTTTAACCGAATGGAAGTTCCGGGGGAGGAGGGCGGGCGTGTGTCACAGTTAAGCCGAATTGGAGCACCTCTTCCGCCCGGGCACGAGCGGAGCGCGAGGCTGTCAGTTATGAATGAATAAATGAATAAATAAATAAAGAATGCCACCTTTCATTTCACAGGGCACACCGGACGGCGTACCATTAGGTAAAAGTCGGAGTAATTAAATAAATACAAAAAGAATGGCTGGGGAATTAAAAAATAATATGTTTTAATAATAATTTGTTTTTTTTTGTTGTAACATGAATTTCACTCTCTCTCTCCCCGTATATATATATATATATATATATATATATATATATATATATATATATATTATAAATTTGCTCGGCCTGATGTGTGTGTAAAGTTTCACGAGTTGTCGTTCATATTTACAACCTCATAATCAGCGTTGTTTTATTGCCGAACAGTGCAATGCCACTCCCACAACCTTTCACGAAAAAGGACGAATTTCGTATTGTGACATCCTCATGGCCGAAACAGTAATCCGAGCATATATGAGGGCGACCTTGTTGAGTTGCACGGAGAAAAACATCCAAGAAAATAACTTGTATTAGCTTTTACCAGTTGGTGGCGCTACTACTACGATGAAAAATAAGTTGGTAGAAGTCTTCAGGGCTGAAGTATCCTCAAATGTGTACAACTTCGAGAAGATAGGATCATCTGAGTCATGTTGCCGGAGCTTTTGTTGTCACAAAGTACAATCGGACTTTTCAGCACCGTAATAGCCACGCCTTTTGCCAAAACGTCACAAAATTCGGCAGAGAGTAAGATCATTGTCTTGAGTCTTTTCTGACTAATTTTCAGTCGGATTCGTCAGAAGGGCACCGTGCAGTACGTGAAAATTAAAATAAAAACAAATTTTTGATTCCACTTGGCGGCGCTGTGTGTAAAACAAAATAATAACATTAAGATGTCTTCAGGTCGGGACGTTTTATTTACAGGTGAAGGTTTGGATTTTTAGGAGCGTGTGCAGGGGAGTTATTAAGCATTCATTTATTTGTATTAGGTTCATTTTGTCTTCTTATTATTGATATTTGACTGATTCATTAAAAGCAGACATTTATGTTTTAGGTTAATTTTTTACCTGACATGTTTCGGCGAGTCTTTCGCCTTCTTCAGAGTGTCGCATGATGGTGTCTTGAGACCAGTCTTTATCAGCTGATGTTCCATGAGGGTGTGACTTACCTGTCAAAAAAATTAAAAAATCAGAGCAGTAAAAGAACAAGCACAACATGAACATTACAAATCAGCAATCACTGACCACTGCAAAAGGGAAAACCACATCATGGACCGGGAGAAGGGCAGGGTCATCCGCACAGAAGAGAACAAACTACAGCGCTGGATCAGAGAGGCCATTGAGATCTGCAAGCGAGGCATAAAAACCATGAACAGAGACAAGGGAGCCTTCATCCTCTCTACCACCTGGAGCAGCGTCTTGGCGGAGTGAATGGACAGCGGGGGGCGTGACTTGCCTTCATTCTTGTGACAGGTAAGGCACGCCTTCATGGAACATCAGCTGATAAAGACAGGTCACAAGACACCATCACAGGGTTCGAAGTTAACTTTAAAAACTGCTTGCCCATAGGGCAAGTGCCACTAAAATTTGCCTTGCCCGAGTGGCCAAATTACTTGCCCAACTTGGGCAAGTGACAATTTTTTTTCTCTTGCCCTGAGTGACTTTTTGTATGACAAAGTGTCTAATTACAAATTGCATGAATTTTTTGTTCGGACAGTTCCCGCCTAGAAAGAATTAAAAATACGTTACAATCATAAGGGTTGCTTATAGAAAAATGTATCATGTATTAACACATTAATTAGGTGTCTGCTGACCCAGGATTATGTTATTGTTATGTTATGTTATATATGAAAGAGAATGTGGAATGACACTGAACGATGGAAGGTGGAAGGATGTGGAAAGATTGTGAATGACATTGAATGATTTGGAATGACACTGAAAGATTTTGAATAATACTGAATGACACTGAATGAAGTAAAACTTTCTGGGAACGGGCCAATTCAAGATAGCTGCCGCACTGTGGGGGAGGCTTTGGTACCAAATTTGGAAAGAGACCCAAACGGTTGGGTCCATTTTATATCAGTGTGGGGGTGAAACGTTGGTCTCGGCGGAGCTGTCTGAATATTGGAGAAGTTAGAAGACAAAGTAAAACAGAACAATTAAAATCACTCTTCAAATACATATTGTTTGGTGGGCAGAGCATGATTTACAGCTCACCATTTTATTGCATGCACCAAGCATGTTATACATTTTTCTGTCCATGGGATGGCGTAGTCAAGAAAAATGAAGCATCTCGAAGCCCATTCGTGTGTGAAGTATTTCCCTGCAGGGCTTGGCTGCTTTATGGGGCTTCATTTTGCCATCACTAGTTTTAGATAGTTTTAATTTTTGAAAGAGCATTTTTGTTTTAGTATTAAGGTAGGCCAGAAATGGAATGAAATGCAGAGATAGAAATGACACAGGAAAAATTTGGCTAGAAGGGCTATAATTTTCATTAAAGCAGAGAAGAAAATAGAAACTACAAAAAACATTGATGTGTACTTGTCCACTTTAAGGTAGAACTGGTTGAAGTGAAATGAGTCACAAGATTGGAAAAATAGGAAATAAAATAGAATTAACATGTTCATTTTTGTGATAAGAAATTTGTGATTAGGTGAAAAGGGGAAAAAAAAGAGAATTACAGGCTTTTCAAATAAAACAACCTAATTTAAATTGGCCAACTTGTAAAATGGAAAAGAAAATTCTAAATTATGCACAGAAAGCATGAACGTGTTGGGCAGAAGGAAGGAAAAAGAAAAGAAAGAAAGGAGGAAGCAGTAAGTCTTGTTACAAAACATTAACTTTTCAGGACGAGTTGTGGTAGCAATGGAGGATCACGTGACGTAAAAAGTCAAACATAAAAGTGTGTGTAGAAGGAGTTCTACATCAACATGCGTTTTACTCATTAGGCCGTGATACACTGACAAAATTGGACTTCAATAGAATTAATAAGCACGGGCGAATTCAAACAAACGTCAAAACTTTAAAGGGGCGCATTGTCAGTGATAAGAAAGAGAAAAGATATTGCCAGACCACTTTTCTGTAAAAACTTTCCTTGGGACGCCTCGGTGACCCCCATTAAATCCCTGACCCTTCATAGATAAAGTTGAGGCCCAGTGCCTCTCAGGGCTGTAATTTATGTGGCAGAGAAAGGTCCAACAAGCCTTGGTAATCTTTAAAACAGTATCGTCATGGCCATGGAATGGGTTGTGTATGTTGGAACTTGTGAAGATACACTCCAAGATTGTATCGACAAAGCATCTTAACGCACTACCAAATTATTATAAGCCATTTGAGCAAAACAGTGACTGCAAAAAATGACTTCATTAGCCTGGGTTACTGCAGGAACCAGGGCAAAATGAATTCATTTGCATATTTAGTCACAACAATTTGGATTTCGTGGCAGAGAACCACTTAGAGTGTGATTAAGAGCTTTCACTGCTGCTTTAAGGAATCAAAAAATTACATTCTTTTCCCACCACATTCACATTGCACGCCGGCCTAATTGTCACAGGGACACATTATACTGATAAGTTGCGGTGCATTTCAGCCCAGCGTCATTTTTTCCCCGCATCATCTAGGAGGCGCCACACGACTGTGGAGCCGTCCAAATTATCACCAAACCGCGACTTGACCTTCCTCCCGACTGGAGGAACTCAGACTTGTAACACAGACCAGGTGCGCATTCCAGACTGATAAGAAGTAAAAGTGTTTGAGAACCAAGGTCGCAGCCTGAAATCAAACTGACTTTTATGCGATGGGAGTACTAACATTGTGATACCAACGGATAAGAGATTGTTAGGATAAGCAGGAAGAGCGTAGGCGGGTGTGAGCTAATTAAAATTTGGGGTTTCCCATCTTGTATGAGTTGTATGGTTACAATGTGGACTGACAGTCAAGATAAATGTTCATGCGTTCTGTCGACATTGGGCTTTAAAAACCACAACAGGAAAAGAAAAGTTGTGCATAAAGCACGTCTAAAATAGTTATTTGTGAACGCAAAATTCACTTAACAGAAAATGACACAATTACAATTGGAAACTGCCTCGCCTTTATATCGACACAGCGCAGCTAAAAGGGAAAATGAACACACCCCCACACGCACACACACGCAGAAAATCAACTTGACAATTTGATCCCACGCCAGGGAAAAAGGTACCAGTAATTGAACGCACAAATTGGGAGAACAAAGGTGCAAACATTGCTGAGGACAGGATCAGCAAATTGGCAGATGGCAAATCCTGGCTGCCTAATTCATTGATTGGAAAAGTAATAAGAGTGACACACGAGCATAACCATGAGTCAAGAGAGGGGTAGTATGATATGAAATTGTTCCCACATACAGACTTTTCAACAAAAAACTTTTTTTTAGACAGTGTTATTTGTTTGAGATGCAATATTGTTTGGTTGTAATTCATATGTTTTCAAAATGGATTAAGTTGTTTCCGACAACATATGTTGATGCTAAAACAGTTGGAAAAAGTGTTGTGTAATCAAATTGTCAGGTTCAATCACCTAAGCATTCACTGAACATAGGCTAAATGAATGGAAGGAAGACAAGAGTTGATCTTTTACTCGCGAGGAGAACGAACAGAGGTGTGCTCAGTTACATCTCCAAATTCGTTCTGGAGCACACTCCGCCGAGCCCTCTATTTTATTAGGGAAGTCCCTAACAATACAATGTATTTGCACTAAGAGATGAAGGGGGGAGCACCAGCAGGAACATGTAAACATCTCAGACACAAGAGGAAAGACAGACATCAATGGCAGTCATCCACTGATTGAAAAGGCAGATATGCCCTTTTAGTGCTCTGGTACTAAAGTCTCAGTCCTTTTGTTTCAGAGGTGTGTCTCAGCACACCTCCTTTGATGTTGCAGACGTTGATCCAGTCTTCAGGCATCCGCTTCTCTGTGAAGTCTTCTCATCCATATGGTCAAACATGGGTCACGCTGTGGAACAATTCTTTTGCAATACTAATAGAGTAAAATATGGGATAAAATACATCTTCAACCTAACACAAATTATCCTGACATTTGGAATTTCAAGAAGTGATTTGAAGTGAAAATTATGCATTTTGTGAATGATGTTGTAACAAGTGGGACAGTTGTTGCAAAATTGACTCAAAGCGTCATTGTGCATACAGTCTGCAGGACTTGTGGAACGCACTAATGGGACTGTTAAGGGCAGACTTATCAAGAATATGAGGGAAAAAAAGGAGACAATGACCAGACTGTGTTTCAATCACAGCAATGAGGATAGTGCCAGCCGAAGTTAGGACACTATCCCCTATCGACTCTCAGGTTCATCAGAACCACCAGCGACTGGCACATCAGTCCCAGTCCACATGGGAAACATGTTTTGCCCAAAAAAAAAAAAAAAAAAAAAAAAAAAAAAAAGACGCAATTACTGGCCAGTGTGTTCTGATCCACAGAGAAATCACGTCCGTGTGGGAGACCAACTCTTCTTCAAGGTGCTGAAACGACTTCGTTGGGACAAGTGAATGCTGAGATGGCCCTCGCCAGATGATTGCAGTGACCCCGACGGCAGCAAAGGTCGCGGGGCGTGGCAGCTGGATCCACCAGTTGCAGTACAAGCTTCTCCGGTTTCCAGCTAAAGGCCGAGCAACGCGAATCCCTCGAACAGGAGCCCACCTGAGTCACAATATCGGACCACACGCACATCGGAACCGCACAACCAGCCACAGATACGAATGTTGAAGCCACAGAACAAAAAGATTAGATATTGTTTGGAAATTAATGACGTACATAAAGAATTTTAGCCTTGATTGGAGAACATTACTGCATTTACATTTTTAATAAAATGAAACAATTATTGATGTTATGACCACTACGAAGAATTTGAAAGACAATATATCGGGATAATTATGGTTTTCATTTTTGTTATGTGTAGTCTGTTCATGTTGCATTATTCTTATGACAAAGATGATTATTAACTGCATGTTTGTTGCCCAAATGTACCATTACAACCTGATTGATGTTGAGAATGACGAATTCGAACTGGACAATGACAAACTCGAACTGGACACTGAAACCTAAATAACACATGGACCCTTTTGCCCCTGCCCCCACACATGCACACACATACACCACACACGAAGATCCGGGAGGTAAAGACGGCTGTCCCCTCCTACAACGAGGCAAGGGCCTCCATCAAGTCGCCGCAGAGACAAGCTCTGCGTGGAGACAAGCTCTGCGTGGAGACAGTTTTGTTATTTTTCACTAGGTATATTGAAGTTTTTTTATGTTTTATTCCCAAGTGACCAACATACCATGAGAATCTCGTTCCACGCCGGAAGGGAGGAGGGGAATTTTGTCCCTACTGAGGGTTTTCGCCCCTCCACGGATGACCACACTGTTGTATGATTTCATTATGATGATCTGTCTTAAAGCCGTAAGGACATGATTTAAACCCACAAACGGGGGAATGTGAGATGGGATGAGGATATGTAAATAGTTTGTGTATTTCTAATCATGTTTTTATACACTATTTGTATCAGTTATAATTGCGCACACACACACAGACACTCACATTATTGCTTTAGCACACACGCGCACAACTGGAACACACGCACACACTTTAGTTTCGAATTCCTGACTGACTACTGTGGTTGATTGCTTCCTGCCTGCCTGCTAGAATTTCAGACAGACCTCCATTGTCTGCTTAGGTTGCTGATAAAAGACCGAACGGGTGGTAGAGAGTGAGAGAGAGTGCGCGAGATTGAACTGGCAAGACGCCTGCTTCACCTCCTGACTTCCTCTCCCATTCGCGAATGGTCAAAAACAAAACTCTAACTGGTTTGGTCTGGATTTATGCCACCTTCAGTCTAAAAATGGCGTCAGGACGTTTTAAACCTGACAGTTGCCTTGAGATCTCCGAGCTCGAACTGCCCTATTCCCACCTTGATCACAAGCTCCCATGAACCACTTGGACAGGGTTGCCTGTGTCCTTCTCGTTGATGTCCTTTGTGGCTCCATTCCTTTTCAGTGCTCCTAAAACAAAAAAGACAAGAAGCCAACTTAGTAAAGCTATTTAATGATTGTGAAACCTTATGGGACATGCTGAAATAGGGCTGGGCGATATGACCTAAAATCAATATCGCGATAAATTGGGCAATTTTACCTCGATAACGATAAATGCACGATAAATTCCCCCTGAGGACCAAAATCAAAATAAATGCAGAAAATGCATATTAACTGCTTTTTTTTATTGACCAACTGGTACACATTACTTTCAATGAAAAATAGAAGTACAAAAATCATTTGAATAAACATTCAAAATAGCTTGCTTTGCATGACTTGAACAATGTCACAAAGAACAGGAAAAAAAAGGGTACCTCTCACAAAATCTTTTCCTGCAAATAGATTGTGCCGAGATGGTGTAATGCCATTTGCAAATGCTTAGATTTGTGTAAAGGTATCTTGTAAACAATATAAATAATGCCATGTGCAAAGGCACTAGTCGCCTGTAAACAAAATGCTAAATAAAATGAAAAAAAAAAAAATCAATGGAATGCCAGTGCCAAACAAACGCGTGTGCTTCATCAGTAAAATGTGCCGTCTCGAGTACTCCGGTGCGCAGTCGCCACTTCTCGTCTATGTACTGCACATTTCAGGCTCAAACAGGGATCCATGTTGCGACTCGACCACAAGTCGGATGTGGATGCAAAATGCTCGACATGTCTCCGCTCCCGTCCCGATGTTGTCCATATCGGGAAGTGCTGTTTGCGGCAAATATTTTCGTACCTCTTGTCGGCTACGTTCCTGAGGCGTTTAAATCCTGTGCGCTCCACTGTAACTTCAGGAGCTCTATCTTTAGCTATGTGCTAGGCTATCGCGTCCACCACTGAGACGTTCTCTCGTATGGTTTCGCCTCCGTTAGTGGGCTGTTGTCACTTGTCCAACCTTGCTTCTCACTTTGAACTTTTAGCACAAGCTCCAAGTCAACAGCATGGTTGTGTTGTGGGTGGTGAAAAAGAAAAGGTTGGACGCGCTGTTTCAAGTGCTTACGACGCACTTTGTAGTTCATGTTCTTTTGCGCAAACATCGTCTTTATGGAACCCAAAACATTTCCAAACGACAGATGTCGAATTTCTTTTTGGGACAAGCGCGACAAGACCAATTTCAACTAACGTTACTTCGTCTTTAGCCGTGTCAGCCTCTTCTGAATTTGAATCGCCAGCTACGAACGCGTCTTGTTTACATTCTTCTACAGCGCCTGAGTCACGTGACTACATGCGCTGGAGCAGACTTAAAGAGGCATGAACATTGCCGCAGACAGAAAAGACTTTCCTTTTTCTTTTTTTTTTTTAGACACCGAATTTACCGACATGGGCAAAATGATGTCGGTCATTCTAATAAATTTCGGTAACGGTAAATTTTCGGTTAATCGCCCAGCCCTATGCTGAAATGTCTTCACACCACAATCCCTTAAAAAAAAAAAAAAAAAAAAAAATATATTACCGTATAGAACATCCGAAAAAGGCAGGTCTCGGCGCTTGTTCTTGCTACGATGTCCAAAGAGATTGTACTTCAGAGACAGAGGATTTGTCATGATGAACGCCATCATTGTTCTGACACTATCGTCCAATCCACCAATACCTGCAACCATTATAACATGGGTGTCACTCGATCCAGATAATCATCACACACTTAAAAATATTTTGGCAGTTAAACTGGGTATGATAAACGTCACAGGAAAGGAATTGTCGATTAAGTGAACAGCTTCGGTAACGCCATATACACTCAAAGGGCAAGAGCCCAACATTCTACCAAAATGATTATGATTAGGGAGGTAACGATTCACTCAAGCCCCGATTCGATTTTTGATTTTCAGTTCTCGATTTCGATTCGATATTTTAATTGTTTTAAGTTGCTGCCACGTTTGTCTCTGTGCGCTCGTGTGATGCTGCAGCGATCCACAAACAAAATATGTCTATACGTCTTGTGCATTTTGAATGGAACCAAAAAACAATACACGATGCCAAATTGTACTATTATTATGAAACTGCCTATGAGTAGTAAAAGAAATACTTGTAAAAATATTTCACATTTTTAGAGCCCCAATACATTCTTTTAAATATAGAAGGGACTGAAATCATGTGAAAATTGAGTCTTTTTCTCAGTTTCCGACTTGGGGTGAACACATTCGGCTTATCATAGTTGCAGTTGACCATCTTGAACTCTGAAGTCTTTCAACTCGGCCTTCCGAATCAGGGTTTTAGAGGTGGGGCTATTTAGTGATACAGTAGGATGGTTTGATCTCTGTAGCTCCAGAATCAGGAATGTACTGGGACTGGGGTTCCTACTTGGGTTTAGGGTACCTAATTTTATATTTCAAGAAATTAAATAATTATTTATAATTTTGAAGATAATACATTAAAATTTCATCATTTTCATACCTGCATTAGATCCTGCAGTAGACTCACAGACTCAACACGTTGGACGTACTCAAGGACCTTCTGCAGCGCCTCTCTTGGTTAGGAAGCTTTTTCTCTGTGACAATCCATGGGGAGGTGTAGATGGTACTTCGTCATCACAGGCTTCAGACTCGTCACTTGAGAAAACATCCCTGCAATGGATGCATAGACACTTGGGCATGAATGTCATTTAACAACAAAAGCTAGAACAAAAAGCTTTGCATTTAAAAGAATACATCTGTGATGGGGAAGCCAGGTTAAAGTGTTAATTTTATAATTATGTAATTAGCTGCAGGTTAGTCTAGTGAAGGTGTAATCACTTCTATTTTGGAGCATAGCTTTTGCTCTGTCCAATCATTGCCTCACCTGCTGAAACCCACATTCGGGTATTTTACAAACCAAAAACTTAAATACCTGTACAGCTCTCATTTTAAACTTATTTTCTCTAACCTTTACCCACAAAATTTGAATATTCAAAATAAAAGTACACAAAGAAGTCACAATTTTTCCACATTAGTTACTTACGTAGTTCCTCTCAAATGCAGCTCAACACTGCATTGAATTAGAGCTTGATAAGCCTACACACAAAACATACAAAGCACATTGTGGCATGATTCTGAATGAGCCAATCTAGCATTTCAACATCTGTTCAACTGTTGGAATTTTAACTATTATCTGACTCTATTAACCAACATTCATCCAACAATTATGCGCGCTCGTTTTGGACACTGCATTGAATTAGAGCTTGATAAACCCACACACAAAACATACAAAGCACATTGTGGCATGATTCTGAATGAGCCAATCTAGCATTTCAATATCTGTTCAACTTTCATCTTGAATTTCTATTATTTAAATAACAGGCAACATTCAACAGTTAATATGTTTTGCTTTACTTACCCAAATCAAACACATCACAAAAAAGCCTTAAATGAGCTAGTGGAGTAGATTGTATTAATTTGAGTGAAAGCTTAAGTCTTTTGGAGAATTTTGGAGAGAGATCGAGGGACACTGTGTTTAGCGTCGTAGGCCCAATGCTAACAATATGTAGCTCGTTGTAAAGGTCCTCATAAAAATAAATAAAACACACAACGCTTATCAGTATTATTAAAAGGGTGATTATAATGTACTTAAGTTTTCCCCAAAATAATTCGAGTACGTACGTTGTTGATATACCCTCTGTGTTCTCGTCACTTATCATTTTAGCATACTGTGTTTTAGCTAACGCACCAAGCAGTTTTCCAACACAGGCAACCTTGAAAAATTACAAAACACATTGTAAAGTAAGTCTAAAAAATGAGAGCCAGACATTTACCCAAGATTAATTAATTAATTCAATTATCGTTCGGGACTCACCGTGCTTTCAGCTCTTCTGCCGCACCTCAAAGACCGCGTAGCTTGCATTCGCTCCTTTTCTCACAGTTTGAATATGCTGCCTTCAAAAGAATCTGTAATTTTGACAACTCCAACTTGAATCTACAAAAATCAAGCAATAAGGTAGAAATAACTTCAAATATACTTTGAATAAAGATCTTTCACAGCATACAGAATTAATAAAATAACATTAATTAATAATGTTGATTTTGTTTATTAAAAAAAAAGTAACTGTGTTGACTGTTGGATGTGGCTGACGATGCTGGACCTGCCTTGTCAAATAGTTCATAGATGACAATCTTAGCTGTCTGGAATATTATAAAATGTTATCTTGTCCCTTAAGGGTTATTAAGTCACAGTTGGGGGTACATGTAAATTCACAAAATATAACGTCCAGCCTTGTTAAATTTAGCATAGATAAATACATGAATTTAATTTTAATTTTAATAAATCAATCAATCCTCTGTACTGCTTCTTGTCCTCACAAGGGTCCCCGGGAGTGCTGGAGCCTATCCCAGCTGTCTTCGGGCAGTCGACAGGGTACACCCTGAACTGGTTGCCAGTCAATCGCAGGGCACACAGAGACAAGCAACCATCCGCTCTCACACTCAGACCTTGGACCAGTGACCAATCAACCTATCATGAATGTTTTTGGAAAGTGGGAGGAAACCGGCGAAAACCCTAGCAGGCACAGGGAGAACCTTGCACTTCTGTACTGTGATGCGGACTTGCTAACCAGTCCGCCACCGTGCCGCTTGTTCTAAAGAGTCCCAGAAAATAAAAACACCCGTCCCTTAGTCAAAAGCGGAAAAAGTCCAACAACAACCCGACCATAATTTGCATTGTTCCATAAGTTAAATCAATGTCAAACCTAATAAAAGCTGACTTCTGGTCCTCAAAAATCCTACACTTATTTTAGTCCTTTCACAATCTCGCAGCATAGGCTCCATGGCCATGTCTCTATCGTTTTGGCATCCATTGAATAGTTCTACTGAGAATAGTCTTCGGGTGGTTACTATTAGCATAGCATGCATTAAATATCAAAAAGGCTCCAGAACAAATTTTCAAACCCATGCCCGCTTAGCTCATCCATAACCCATACAGGACCCAGACATGGTTGACCAGCTCTAACCTATGCCCACTTATCCCACACATAACCCAAACAGGACCGATAAATGGTGACCACTTCTAACCCATGCCCACTTAGCCCACACATAACCCAAATAGGACCCAGACATGGTTGACCAGCTCTAACCCATGCCCACTTGGCCCATATACAGCCCATATGAGACCCTCACATGGTTGACCAGTTCTAACCCATGCCCACTTAGCCCACACATAACCCAAATAGGACCTATAAATGGTTTCAGTAGTAGATTCAGTAGTTTTTATCATTACAGCATTTTCCCCTCTGTATAATGGACAGACATTAGGAGTGTTTCCTTACACTTAGATACGTTTATACTGTGTATATTTGCATGCTTTTTATGAATGTCTGCTGCTAATGTTATACATTAACGGCTACATTACGCCGCCGACTCTGTGTGAGCTATATCTTTGCTGCTGTAACACCTCAAATTTCCCCATTGTGGGACTAATAAAGGACATCTTTATCTTTATCTTTACCAGTTCTAACCCATGCCCACTTAGCCCATACACAACCCGTATTGCACCCACAACATTTGCCCAGTTTAAGCCCATGCCCACCAATCCCAGATGGCGCCCACATGGAACCCTGTACCATTGCCCACTTCTAGCCCATTCCCACTTGGTACCCAGGAATCCCGCATTTACCCCATTTGGGGCCCAGTTGGACATGTTGGCTGGGTACAGTACTTTTATTCTTGCAGTATTTTTATCATTGCAGTATTTTCAATCATTCAGTATTTTTTTTTATCATTGCAGCGTTTTTATTTATTTCCCCTCTGAACCATAGACAGGCATTAGGAGTGTTTCCTTACACTTGTATATGTTGTGGGCTGTAAGTGTGTATATACATGGGGATCTGTGTATATACGTATATACTGTGTATATTTGCATGCTTTTTATGAATGCCTGCTGCCAATGTTATACATTAACGGCTACATTACGTCGGTGCCACTGTGTGATGTATATCTTTGCTGCTGTAACACTGCAAATGTCCCCGTTATGGGACAATTAAAAGACATCTTTATCTTTAGAAATTGAAGATTCACTTGCGAGGCCATTTTCAACACGGACCTTTCAAGAGAAGCTATATCGTCCAACACTCGGTCAGTGCTGTCTAAGTGCTTTTCTGTATATTGTTTGTCCACCCGTGGTGTCATAAATTATGGTATTATGAGGGGGATTTATTCAAGTAGGACGAAGTAGGACTTCATTGAAGGCCCAGGTGTGAAATGCATGGCCCTCCACTGGTTCAAATAATATCTAAAACTAAATTACCAGTTACATGTGCAATTTCAATATTCAACAATTATCTCAACAAAAAAGGACAATCTGAATTTTTTTTAAATGCACAATAAAACAGAAAAGCCATTTCCGGGTATTTTACAATTCAGTCTTCATTGGGGAAAAAACATTCAACAATTTGCTTTTCTTATTTAATACATAGTTCAGCACAGCAGGTGGCGGACAAGCACCTTAAAACGTCATTCGCCTACACAAGGAAGAAGAACATGCCCGAGGCGCTCCCGTGTCCTCGTCTTTCGGTCAACCTGAGAATAATGTTCTTGAGGATTAAAGTTTATAAATGTAAGTATGATGTGATTTTTTATTTTATTTTATGTTGTTGAACAGTGTTTTTGTTTATTTTATAATTTCGTCATTAAAAGGCTGTGGCGGTTGGAGAGTCAGCTTCGTGTTAGGGCGTGTTAAAGATCCCGATACCCACACTACACCCTCATTGAAGTATATACGAGTAAAATTATTCGAGCGCGCAGCCAAAGTATATTGTCCACAATTATTTGCGGACTTAACCAAAATCCCATTGAACTGGCGATGTTCGGTGGAATTCTTGTGCCCATGCTGAAAAAAATTCTCTTCAAATGTACATATCGAATTATGACATTATGATAAACAGTTGCATGTGTGCAATTTCGGTCACTCTTTTAAAGTCACCTACGTGTTTTGTCCGAGTGCAGCTAGCGTACTTAGCGACCTTGTGTGCATGCGCCGCAGATTGTGAGAGCGCCTCAAATAGTACAAATGAAGCTATAGCTTGTTCCGGTGGGTCCCAAGCCAGGGTTTTTTCCTAACTACCACATTACTTAAGTTTTAATATCACTCTCAACGTCAAAATTGTTACAAATAAATACATAATGATAACGTGCCGCCAAGCTCGATGACATAGGAGGCGGAAGTTGGTGTCGTCACACGCATTGTCCCAATTTTGCTTGGAACCTGTGCTCTGCAACACCCCATGTACACGTCAACGAGGAACGTATGGTGTAGAGTGTTTATTGCGATTGGGCCATTCTTTGTCACGGTCTTCTCTCTGACAAATTGGCATATTTAGCAGCCAAAATATAATGAGCCGTTGCTGTGATAGTAGTTGCAGCCCAAGGTTATTTTAGTAAACGAAAATGAACTCAAAACTTGAATAGAAAAAAATAAAATTCGATAATGAAAAAAATACAGTGAACCCTCGGTTATCGCGGTTAATGGGGACCGAGACCACCCGCGAAAACTGAAAATCCGCGAAGTAGCGGCGCACCTTCAAAAATGCTTAAAAAAAAAAGTGCGAAGTAGTGGTGCACCTTCAAAAATGTTTAAAAAAAAAAAATTAATAAATATATATATATATATATATATATATATATATATACACACGGGTAGAGAGAGAGAGAGTGAAATTCATGCTATAACAAAAAAAAAAAATTATTATTAAAACTTATTATTTTTTTATTCCCCAGCCATTATTTTTGTATTTATTCAATTACTTCTTTTTGTATTTTTTTAATTGCTTCGACCTTTACCTGCTGGTACGCCGTCCGGTGTGCCCTGTGAAATGAAAGGTGGCATTCTTCATTTATTTTTTTTATTCATTTATTCATTCATAACTGACAGCCTCGCGCTCCGCTCGTGCTCGGGCGGAAGAGGTGCTCCTCTTCGGCTTAATTGTCATGCACGCCGGACCTGCTCCCCCGAAGCGTGTCTCCGTTCGATTGAACTCGGTTTCATTTCGCCCCGCCCGTGCCCGGGGAAGGTGCTCCTATTCGGCTTAACTGTGACACACGCCCGCCCTCCTCCCCCGGAGCTTCCATTCGGTTAAACTTAAGGGCCGTTTGGCACCGCCCGTGCCCGGGGAAGGTGCTTTTCTTCGGCTTAACTGTGACGCGAGCATGCCCTCCTCCTCCGGAGCTTCCATTCGGTTAAACTTAGGGGCCGCTTGACACCGCCCGTGCCCGGGGAAGGTGCTCCTCTTCGGCTTAACTGCCACGCACGCCGGCCGGCCTCCTCCGGAGCTCTCGTACGCTCCCGAACAGAGCGAAATGTCGCCCCGCTAGTGCCCGGGCGGAAGTTGTTCCTCTTCGGCTTAACTGCCACGCACGCTGGCCGGAGCTCTGGTACGGTCCGAACCGCGCGAAACGTCGCCCCAAATCGTGCCCGGGGGAACGTGCTCTTCTTCGTCCACTCTCCTCTTCGCCCACGCTCTTCTTCGGCGCATGCCGGCCGTCTAACAGCTCCAGCGCCCCGTCGTGCCGCTCGGCGAAACTACAATGCCCCCGAATATTTTTTAGACCCGCGAAGCACTGAACCCGCGAAAGGTGAACCGCGAAGTAGCGAGGGTTCACTGTAAAATGAAAATGCTCTTTCAAAAATTAAAACTATCTAAAACTAGTGATGGCAAAATGAAGCCCCATAAAGCAGCCAAGCCCTGCAGGGAAATACTTCACACACGAATGGGCTTCGAGATGCTTCATTTTTCTTGACTACGCCATCCCGTGGACAGAAAAATGTATAACATGCTTGGTGCATGCAATAAAATGGTGAGCTGTAAATCATGCTCTGCTTACCAAACAATATGTATTTGAAGAGTGATTTTAATTGTTCTGTTTTACTTTGTCTTCTCACTTCTCCAATATTCAGACAGCTCCGCCAAGACCAACGTTTCACCCCCACACTGATATAAAATGGACCCAACCGTTTGGGTCTCTTTCCAAATTTGGTACCAAAGCCTCCCCCACAGTGCGGCAGCTATCTTGAATTGGCCCGTTCCCAGAGAGTTTTACTTCATTCAGTGTCATTCAGTATTATTCAAAATCTTTCAGTGTCATTCCAAATCATTCAATGTCATTCACGATGTTTCCACATCCTTCCACCTTCCATCGTTCAGTGTCATTCCACATTCTCTTTGATATATAACATAACATAACAATAACATAATCCTGGGTCAGCAGACACCTAATTAATGTGTTAATACATGATACATTTTTATATAAGCAACACTTATGATTGTAACGTATTTTTAATTCTTTCTAGGCGGGAACTGTCCGAACAAAAAATTCATGCAATTTGTAATTAGACACTTTGTCATACAAAAAGTCACTCAGGGCAAGAGAAAAAAAATTGTCACTTGCCCTAGTTGGGCAAGTAATTTGGCCACTCGGGCAAGGCAAATTTTAGTGGCACTTGCCCTATGGGGAAGCAGTTTTTAAAGTTAACTTCGAACCCTGTGATGGTGTCTTGTGACCAGTCTTTATCAGCTGATGTTCCATGAAGGCGTGCCTTACCTGTCACAAGAATGAAGGCAAGTCACGCCCCCCGCTGTCCGTTCACTCCGCCAAGATGCTGCTCCAGGTGGTAGAGAGGATGAAGGCTCCCTTGTCTCTGTTCATGGTTTTTATGCCTCGCTTGCAGATCTCAATTGCTTCTTTGATCCAGCGCTGTAGTTTGTTCTCTCCGGTGCGGATGACCCTGCCCTTCTCCCAGTCCATGATGTGGTTTTCCCTTTTGCAGTGGTCAGTGATTGCTGATTTGTAATGTTCATGTTGTGCTTGTTCTTTTACTGCTCTGATTTTTTAATTTTTTTGACAGGTAAGTCACACCCTCATGGAACATCAGCTGATAAAGACGGGTCTCAAGACACCATCATGCGACACTCTGAAGAAGGCGAAAGACTCGCCGAAACATGTCAGGTAAAAAATTAACCTAAAACATAATTGTCTGCTTTTAATGAATCAGTCAAATATCAATAATAAGAAGACAAAATGAACCTAATACAAATAAATGAATGCTTAATAACTCCCCTGGACATGCTCCTAAAAATCCAAACCTTCACCTGTAAATAAAACGTCCCGACCTGAAGACATCTTAATGTTATTATTTTGTTATACACACAGCGCCGCCAAGTGGAATCAAAAATTTGTTTTTATTTTAATTTTCACGTACTGCACGGTGCCCTTTTGACGAATCCGACTGAAAATTAGTCAGAAAAGACTCACTTACTCTCTGCCGAATTTTGTGACGTTTTGGCAAAAGGCGTGGCTATTACGGTGCTGAAAAGTCCGATTGTACTTTGTGGCAACAAAAGCTCCGGCAACATGACTCAGATGATCCTATCTTCTCGAAGTTGTACACATTTGAGGATACTTCAGCCCTGAAGACATCTACCAACTTATTTTTCATCGTAGTAGTAGCGCCACCAACTGGTAAAAGCTAATACAAGTTATTTTCTTGGATGTTTTTCTCCGTGCAACTCAACAAGGTCGCCCTCATATATGCTCGGATGACTGTTTCGGCCATGAGGATGTCACAATACGAAATTCATCCTTTTTCGTGAAAAGTTGTGGGAGTGGCATTGCACTGTTCGGCAATAAAACAACGCTGATTATGAGGTTCTAAATATGAACGACAACTCGTGAAACTTTACACACACATCAGGCAGAGCAAATTTATCAATATTTTATACGTTAGTTGTGCAGCTTTTTTGAAATGGCTCGCCTTGGCCCTCGAGAAAAGTTAAAAAAAGAATAGAATAGAAATAGAAATCCCTTTATTGTCATTGTACTCAAGTGTGCAACGAGATTAGAGGGCTCCCCTCTCCAGTGCAATACAACAATAATACAGACAATATATAAATTAGATAAATAAATAAGACAGTGCAATGGAATTCAGTACTGAATAGGGCATATAGAAACACATCACAATGCTGTTTTGCAAGGTTAGGGTGGTCTCGTGTGTGTGTGAGAGTTCAGTATGGAGATGGCTCTCGGAAAGAAACTGTTTCTCAGTCTATTGGTCCTTGATTTGATGCATCTGTAGCGCCTGCCAGAGGGCAACCGGTCGAACAGGTGTGAGTTTGGGTGGGTATTGTCTTTGACGATGTTGAGAGCCCCTCTGAGGCACCGGGCGGTGTAGATGTCCGACAGCGAGGGGAGAGGGCAGCCAATAATCCTTTGCGCTGTTTTGACTGTCCTCTGGAGCCTCACTCTGTCCGCCTCAGTGCAGCCGCTGTACCAGGTGGAGACAGAGTACGTCAGCAGGCTCTCGATGGACGAGTGGTAGAAGGCCAGCAGCAGCTTCCTGTCCAGGTTGAATTTCCTGAGGACTCTCAGGAAGTGCAGACGTTGGCGGACCTTCTTTACCACTGCTGTGGTGTTGTGACTCCAAGAAAGGTCATCGGAGATCTGTACTCCCAGGAACTTGAACGTGTGGACCCTCTCCACACACACGCCTTCGATGCAGAGGGGTGCGGCAGCGTCTTGTTCCTCCTGAAGTCGACGACAATCTCCTTTGTTTTAGCAGAGTTAAGGTGCAGTCTGTTGTCCTTGCACCAAGTTGTCAGTCTCCCTACCTCCTCTCTGTAGGCTGTCTCGTCACCTTCCGAGATCAGACCGACCACTGTCGTGTCGTCAGCAAACTTGACGATGGTGTTGTTGCCGTGGGCCGGGCTGCAGTCGTAGGTGTAGAGGGCGTACAGGAGAGGGCTCAGCACGCATCCTTGGGGGGAACCGGTGCTCACCATGAGGGTGGAGGACGTGTAGGGGCCGAGCAACACAGTCTGGGGTCTGTTGGTCAGAAAGTCCTTAATCCAGATGTGTGTGAGGGCAGGGAGGCCGAGAGTGTCCAGTTTGGCGACGAGGATGTCTGGGATGATTGTGTTGAATGCCGAGCTGTAGTCCACAAAGAGCATCCTTGCATAGCTCCGCTGTTGTTCCAGGTGGCCCAGCACAACATGCAGAGCAGCCCTGGTTGAGTGTTTCACCTCGCTTTTTGTAAATTTTATGGAGTACAGTGAACCCTCGGTTATCGCGGTTAATGGGGACCGAGACCACCCGCGAAAACTGAAAATCCGCGAAGTAGCGGCGCACCTTAAAAAATGCTTTAAAAAAAAATACAATATATATATATATATATATATATATATACGGGGAGAGAGAGAGTGAAATTCATGTTATAACAAAAAAAACAAATTATTATTAAAACGTATTATTTTTTTATTCCCCAGCCATTCTTTTTGTATTTATTTAATTACTCCGACTTTTACCTGCTGGTACGCCGTCCGGTGTGCCCTGTGCAATGAAAGGTGCCATTCTTTATTTATTTATTTATTTATTCATTCATAACTGACAGCTTCGCGCTCCGCTCGTGCCCGGGCGGAAGAGGTGCTCCAATTCGGCTTAACTGTGACACACGCCCACCCTCCTCCCCCGGAGCTTCCATTCGGTTAAACTTAGGGGCCGCTTGGCACCGCCGTGCCCGGGGAAGGTGCTCCTCTTCGGCTTACTGTGTCGCGAGCATGCCCTCCTCCTCCGGAGCTTCCATTCGGTTAAACTTAGGGGCCGCTTGGAACCGCCCGTGCCCGGGGAAGGTGCTCCTCTTCGGCTTACTGTGACGCGAGCATGCCCTCCTCCTCCGGAGCTTCCATTCCATTAAACTTAGGGGCCGCTTGGCACCGCCCGTGCCCGGGGAAGGTGCTCCTCTACGGCTTAACTGCCACGCACGCCGGCCGGAGCTCTGGTACGGTCCGAACCGCGCGAAACGTCGCCACCGATCGTGTCCGGGGGAACGTGCTCTTCTTCGTCCACTCTCCTCTTCGCCCACGCTCTTCTTCGGCGCACGCCGGCCGTCTAACCGCTCCAGCGCCCCGTCGTGCCGCTCGGCGAAACTACAATGCCCCCGAATATTTTTTATACCCGCGAAGCACTGAACCCGCGAAAGGTGAACCGCGAAGTAGCGAGGGTTCACTGTATGTATAAGACCAAGACCTACAAAAAAGTCTCTTGGAGCAATGAGCTAGGTTTTACAGGAAGTCGGCCATTTTGAATTTACTTAAAAGGGGGCGGGTCACCACAATGGACTTTGTGTAGAAATTATTATTGGGGCCCGAGCAGCGACCGCGGCGAGGTCCCTATTGTTTATGTAGAAATTATTATTAGGGCCCGAGCAGCGACCGCTACGAGGTCCCCATTGTTTTTGTGGAAATTATTATTATTAATATTATTAGGGCCCGAGCAGTGACCGCTGCGAGGTCCCTATTGTTATTAGGGCCCGAGCTGCGACGGCTGCGAAGTCCCTATTGTTTTTGTAGAAATTATTATTATTATTATTTTTCCGATTGTTCGATCGCATTTTTGACCCCCGAAACATGCACAAAAATTCACCAAACTTGGCAGTCTCATCGGGCATGGCGAAAAATTTGATATTTTAACGTCTAATATGAACAGGAAGTGAGTTATGAATTTTTGAAAGTCCGACTTTTGCCCTTTTTTGCATGTTTACAGGGGTCATTCTTTTGCACCCTGATCCTAAAGGCTTCATCTGATTGCCTTAAAATTCTGTCTGTAGCATCTTAAGACCTGGGACAAACACTGGGGCTAAAATCTTTTGTTTCCGAAATACTATATGAACGGGGGCGGGGCTTCGAAGTTTTCACTTAAGATTTCCTTCGCCGCAATGGACAAAATGCTTAATAACTCTCCTGCACATGCTGCTAAAAATCCAAAACTTCACATGTACATAAAGAGTCGGTACCTGAAGACATCGATATGTTTATATTCAGTTATACACCTTGCGCCAATCAATATAATTTTATACATTTTGACGTACTGCACGGTGCCCTTTTAACGAATCCGATTGAAAATTGGCTAGAAAAGACTCAAGACATTGATCTTACTCTATCCCTATTTTTGTGACTTTCCTTCGAAGGGCGTGGCTATTACGGTGCCGCAGAGTCTGATTAATCTCCGTGGCAACAAAAGTTCCTGCAAAATGATTCAGATGATCCATCTTCTCGAAATTTTTCACATTTGAGGATATTCAGGCCCTGAAGACGGCTGCCAACTTATTTTTGATCGCAGTGGTAGCGCCACCAACTGGTTAAAACAAATACAAATTATTTTCGTTGATGTTTTTCTCCGGTCAGGTTAACAAAATCTACCTTATGTTTGTTCGGATGAGTGTTTAGGCCTTGAGGATGTCACAATATGAAAGTCTTTCGCCTTCTTCAGAGTGTCACATGATGGTGTCTTGTGACCCGTCTTTATCAGCTGATGTTCCATGAGGGCGTGACTTACCTGTCACAAGAATGAAGGCAAGTCACGCCCCCCGCTGTCCGTTCACTCCGCCAAGATGCTGCTCCAGGTGGTAGAGAGGATGAAGGCTCCCTTGTCTCTGTTCATGGTTTTTATGCCTCGCTTGCAGATCTCAATGGCCTCTCTGATCCAGCGCTGTTGTTTGTTCTCTTCGTTGCGGATGACCCTGCCCTTCTCCCGGTCCATGATGTGGTTTTCCCTTTTGCAGTGGTCAGTGATTGCTGATTTGTAATATTCATGTTGTGCTTGTTCTTTTACTGCTCTGATTTTTCATTTTTTTGACAGGTAAGTCACACCCTCATGGAACATCAGCTGATAAAGACGGGTCTCAAGACACCATCATGCGACACTCTGAAGAAGGCGAAAGACTCGCCGAAACATGTCAGGTAAAAAATTAACCTAAAACATAATTGTCTGCTTTTAATGAATCTGTCAAATATCAATAATAAGAAGACAAAATGAACCTAATACAAATAAATGAATGCTTAATAACTCCCCTGCACATGCTCCTAAAAATCCAAACCTTCACCTGTAAATAAAACGTCCCGACCTGAAGACATCTTAATGTTATTATTTTGTTATACACACAGCGCCGCCAAGTGGAATCAAAAATGTGTTTTTATTTTAATTTTCACATACTGCACGGTGCCCTTTTGACGAATCCGACTGAAAATTTGTCAGAAAAGACTCAAGACAATGATCTTACTCTCTGCCGAATTTTGTGACGTTTTGGCAAAAGGCGTGGCTATTACGGTGCTGAAAAGTCCGATTGTACTTTGTGGCAACAAAAGCTCCGGCAACATGACTCAGATGATCCTATCTTCTCGAAGTTGTACACATTTGAGGATACTTCAGCCCTGAAGACATCTACCAACTTATTTTTCATCGTAGTAGTAGCGCCACCAACTGGTAAAAGCTAATACAAATTATTTTCTTGGATGTTTTTCTCCGTGCAACTCAACAAGGTCGCCCTCATATATGCTCGGATGACTGTTTCGGCCATGAGGATGTCACAATACGAAATTCATCCTTTTTCGTGAAAAGTTGTGGGAGTGGCATTGCACTGTTCGGCAATAAAACAACGCTGATTATGAGGTTCTAAATATGAACGACAACTCGTGAAACTTTACACACACATCAGGCAGAGCAAATTTATCAATATTTTATCCGTTAGTTGTGCAGCTTTTTTGAAATGGCTCGCCATGGCCCTCGAGAAATGTTCAAAAAAGCAGCCCTGGTTGAGTGTTTCACCTCGCTTTTTGTAAATTTTATGGAGTACAGTGAACCCTCGGTTATCGCGGTTAATGTTAAAATGGTCGAATGGTCAATGACAAGAATTGCAGTGCAAGCACGTATTATCGGCGCGGGTTCGATCCCCACCTGATGTGCCTCGCATGATTTCTTTGGCTGCCAGGATGGCCGAGTGGTCTAAGGCGCCGCGTTCAGGACCCAGTCTCCCCAGGAGGCCTGGGTTCGAATCTCGAATTTCCCCATTGTGGGACTAATAAAGGGAATATTAGTATTATTATGGCTGCCAGGATGGCCGAGTGGTCTAAGGCGCCGCGTTCAGGACCCAGTCTCCCCACGAGGCCTGGGTTCGAATCTCAAATTTCCCCATTGTGGGACTAATAAAGGGAATATTATATTATTATTATTATATTATAATGGGGACCGAGACCACCCGCAAAAACTGAAAATCCGCGAAGTAGCGGCGCACCTTCAAAAATGCTTAAAAAAAAATACAATATATATAATAAATATATAAATATATATATATATATATATATTTATATATATATATATATATATATATATATATACGAGGAGAGAGAGAGAGAGTGAAATTCATGTTATAACAAAAAAACCAAATTATTATTAAAACGTATTATTTTTTTATTCCCCAGCCATTCTTTTTGTATTTATTTAATTACTCCGACTTTTACCTGCTGGTACGCCGTCCGGTGTGCCCTGTGAAATGAAAGGTGGCATTCTTTATTTATTTATTTATTTATTCATTTATTCATTCATAACTGACAGCTTCGCGCTCCGTTCGTGCCCGGGCGGAAGAGGTGTTCCAATTCGGCTTAACTGTGACACACGCCCGCCCTCCTCCCCCGGAGCTTCCATTCGGTTAAACTTAGGGGCCGCTTGGCACCGCCCGTGCCCGGGGAAGGTGCTCCTCTTCGGCTTACTGTGTCGCGAGCATGCCCTCCTCCTCCGGAGCTTCCATTCGGTTAAACTTAGGGGCCGCTTGGAACCGCCCGTGCCCGGCGAAGGTGCTCCTCTTCGGCTTACTGTGACGCGAGCATGCCCTCCTCCTCCGGAGCTTCCATTCGGTTAAACTTAGGGGCCGCTTGGAACCGCCCGTGCCCGGGGAAGGTGCTCCTCTTCGGCTTTCTGTGACGCGAGCATGCCCTCCTCCTCCGGAGCTTCCATTCGGTTAAACTTAGGGGCCGCTTGGCACTGCCCGTGCCCGGGGAAGGTGCTCCTCTACGGCTTAACTGCCACGCACGCCGGCCGGAGCTCTGGTACGGTCCGAACCGCGCGAAACGTCGCCACCGATCGTGTCCGGGGGAACGTGCTCTTCTTCGTCCAATCTCCTCTTCGCCCACGCTCTTCTTCGGCGCACGCCGGCCGTTTAACCGCTCCAGCGCCCGTCGTGCCGCTCGGCGAAACTACAATGCCCCCGAATATTTTTTATACCCGCGAAGCACTGAACCCGCGAAAGGTGAACCGCGAAGTAGCGAGGGTTCACTGTATGTATAAGGCCAAGACCTACAAAAAAGTCTCTTGGAGCAATGAGCTAGGTTTTACAGGAAGTCGGCCATTTTGAATTTACTTAAAAGGGGGCGGGTCACCACAATGGACTTTGTGTAGAAATTATTATTGGGGCCCGAGCAGCGACCGCGGCGAGGTCCCTATTGTTTATGTAGAAATTATTATTAGGGCCGAGCAGCGACCGCTACGAGGTCCCCATTGTTTTTGTGGAAATTATTATTATTATTATTATTAGGGCCCGAGCAGTGACCGCTGCGAGGTCCCTATTGTTTTTCTAGAAAATATTATTACTTTTTTTATTATTATTATTATTATTATTATTAGGGCCTGAGCAGCGACCGCTGCGAAGTCCCTGTTGTTTTTGTAGAAATTATTATTATTATTATTTTTCCGATTGTTCGATCGCATTTTTGACCCCCGAAACATGCACAAAAACTCACCAAACTTGGCAGTCTCATCGGGCATGGCGAGAAATTTGATATTTTAAACGTCTAATATGAACAGGAAGTGAGTTATGAATTTTTGAAAGTCCGACTTTTGCTCTTTTTTGCATGTTTACAGGGGTCATTCTTTTGCACCCTGATCCTAAAGGCTTCATCTGATTGCCTTAAAATTTTGTCTGTAGCATCTTAAGACCTGGGACAAACACTGGGGCTAAAATCTTTTGTTTCCGAAATACTATATGACGGGGGCGGGGCTTCAAAGTTTTCACTTAAGATTTCCTTCGCCGCAATGGACAAAATGCTTAATAACTCTCCTGCACATGCTGCTAAAAATCCAAAACTTCACATGTACATAAAGAGTCGGTACCTGAAGACATCTATATGTTTATATTCTGTTATACACCTTGCGCCAATCAATATCATTTTTTACGTTTTGACGTACTGCACGGTGCCCTTTTAACGAATCCGATTGAAAATTGGCGAGAAAAGACTCAAGACATTGATCTTACTCTATCCCTATTTTTGTGACTTTCCTTCGAAGGGCGTGGCTATTGCGGTGCCGCAGAGTCTGATTATTCTCCGTGGCAACAAAAGTTCCTGCAAAATGATTCAGATGATCCATCTTCTCGAAATTTTTCACATTTGAGGATATTCAGGCCCTGAAGACGGCTGCCAACTTATTTTTGATCGCAGTGGTAGCGCCACCAACTGGTAAAACAAATACAAATTATTTTCGTTGATGTTTTTCTCCGGGCAGGTTCACAAAATCTACCTTATATTTGCTCGGATTAGTGTTTAGGCCTTGAGGATGTCACAATACGAAAGTCTTTCGCCTTCTTCAGAGTGTCACATGATGGTGTCTTGTGACCCGTCTTTATCAGCTGATGTTCCATGAGGGCGTGACTTACCTGTCACAAGAATGAAGGCAAGTCACACCCCCCGCTGTCCGTTCACTCCGCCAAGATGCTGCTCCAGGTGGTAGAGAGGATGAAGGCTCCCTTGTCTCTGTTCATGGTTTTTATGCCTCGCTTGCAGATCTCAATGGCCTCTCTGATCCAGCGCTGTTGTTTGTTCTCTTCGGTGCGGATGACCCTGCCCTTCTCCCGGTCCATGATGTGGTTTTCCCTTCTGCAGTGGTCAGTGATTGCTGATTTGTAATATTCATGTTGTGCTTGTTCTTTTACTGCTATGATTTTTCATTTTTTTGACAGGTAATTCACACCCTCATGGAACATAAGCTGATAAAGACGGGTCTCAAGACACCATCATGCGACACTCTGAAGAAGGCGAAAGACTCGCCGAAACATGTCAGGTAAAACATTTACCTAAAACATAATTGTCTGCTTTTAATGAATCTGTCAAATATCAATAATAAGAAGACAAAATGAACCTCATACAAATAAATGAATGCTTAATAACTCCCCTGCACATGCTCCTAATAATCCAAACCTTCACCTGTAAATAAAATGTCCCGACCTGAAGACATCTTAATGTTATTATTTTGTTATACACACAGCGCCGCCAAGTGGAATCAAAAATTTGTTTTTATTTTAATTTTCACATACTGCACGGTGCCCTTTTGACGAATCCGACTGAAAATTAGTCAGAAAAGACTCAAGACAATGATCTTACTCTCTGCCGAATTTTGTGACGTTTTGGCAAAAGGCGTGGCTATTACGGTGCTGAAAAGTCCGATTGTACTCTGTGGCAACAAAAGCTCCGGCAACATGACTCAGATGATCCTATCTTCTCGAAGTTGTACACATTTGAGGATACTTCAGCCCTGAAGACATCTACCAACTTATTTTTCATCGTAGTAGTAGCGCCACCAACTGGTAAAAGCTAATACAAGTTATTTTCTTGGATGTTTTTCTCCGTGCAACTCAACAAGGTCGCCCTCATATATGCTCGGAGGACTGTTTCGGCCATGAGGATGTCACAATACGAAATTCATCCTTTTTCGTGAAAAGTTGTGGGAGTGGCATTGCACTGTTTGGCAATAAAACAACGCTGATTACGAGGTTCTAAATATGAACGACAACTCGTGAAACTTGACACACACATCAGGCAGAGCAAATTTATCAATATTTTATACGTTAGTTGTGCAGCTTTTTTGAAATGGCTCGCCATGGCCCTCGAGAAATGTTCAAAAAAGCAGCCCTGGTTGAGTGTTTCACCTCGCTTTTTGTAAATTTTATGGAGTACAGTGAACCCTCGGTTATCGCGGTTAATGGGGACCGAGACCACCCGCGGAAACTGAAAATCCGCGAAGTAGCGGCGCACCTTCAAAAATGCTTAAAAGAAAATACAATATATATAATAAATATATATATATATATATATATATATATATATATATATATATATATATATATATATATATATATATATATATACGGGGAGAGAGAGAGAGAGAGAGTGAAATTCATGTTATAACAAAAAAACCAAATTATTATTAAAACGTATTATTTTTTTATTCCCCAGCCATTCTTTTTGTATTTATTTAATTACTCCGACTTTTACCTGCTGGTACGCCGTCCGGTGTGCCCTGTGAAATGAAAGGTGGCATTCTTTATTTATTTATTTATTTATTCATTTATTCATTCATAACTGACAGCTTCGCGCTCCGTTCGTGCCCGGGCGGAAGAGGTGTTCCAATTCGGCTTTACTGTGACACACGCCCGCCCTCCTGCCCCGGAGCTTCCATTCGGTTAAACTTAGGGGCCGCTTGGCACCGCCCGTGCCCGGGGAAGGTGCTCCTCTTTGGCTTACTGTGACGCGAGCATGCCCGCCTCCTCCGGAGCTTCCATTCGGTTAAACTTAGGGGCCGCTTGGAACCGCCCGTGCCCGGGGAAGGTGCTCCTCTTTGGCTTACTGTGACGCGAGCATGCCCTCCTCCTCCGGAGCTTCCATTCGGTTAAACTTAGGGGCCGCTTGGCACCGCCCGTGCCCGGGGAAGGTACTCCTCTACGGCTTAACTGCCACGCACGCCGGCCGGAGCTCTGGTACGGTCCGAACCGCGCGAAACGTCGCCACCGATCGTGTCCGGGGGAACGTGCTCTTCTTCGTCCACTCTCCTCTTCGCCCACGCTCTTCTTCGGCGCACGCCGGCCGTCTAACCGCTCCAGCGCCCGTCGTGCCGCTCGGCGAAACTACAATGCCCCCGAATATTTTTTATACCCGCGAAGCACTGAACCCGCGAAAGGTGAACCGCGAAGTAGCGAGGGTTCACCGTATGTATAAGACCAAGACCTACAAAAAAGTCTCTTGGAGCAATGAGCTAGGTTTTACAGGAAGTCGGCCATTTTGAATTTACTTAAAAGGGGCGGGTCACCACAATGGACTTTGTGTAGAAATTATTATTGGGGCCCGAGCAGCGACCGCGGCGAGGTCCCTATTGTTTATGTAGAAATTATTATTAGGGCCCGAGCAGCGACCGCTACGAGGTCCCCATTGTTTTTGTGGAAATTATTATTATTTTTATTATTATTATTATTAGGGCCCGAGCAGTGACCGCTGCGAGGTCCCTATTGTTTTTCTAGAAATTGTTATTAGGGCCCAAGCTGCGACGGCTGCGAGGTCCCTACTGTTTTTGTAGAAAATATTATTACTTTTATTATTATTATTATTATTATTATTATTAGGGCCTGAGCAGCGACCGCTGCGAAGTCCCTATTGTTTTTGTAGAAATTATTATTATTATTATTTTTCCGATTGTTCGATTGCATTTTTGTCCCCCGAAACATGCACAAAAATTCACCAAACTTGGCAGTCTCATCGGGCATGGCGAAAAATTTGATATTTTAACGTCTAATATGAACAGGAAGTGAGTTATGAATTTTTGAAAGTCCGACTTTTGCCCTTTTTTGCATGTTTACAGGGGTCATTCTTTTGCACCCTGATCCTAAAGGCTTCATCTGATTGCCTTAAAATTCTGTCTGTAGCATCTTAAGACCTGGGACAAACACTGGGACTAAAATTTTTTGTTTCCGAAATACTATATGACGGGGGCGGGGCTTCGAAGTTTTCACTTAAGATTTCCTTCGCCGCAATGGACAAAATGCTTAATAACTCTCTTGCACATGCTGCTAAAAATCCAAAACTTCACATGTACATAAAGAGTCGGTACCTGAAGACATCTATATGTTTATATTCAGTTATACACCTTGCGCCAATCAATATCATTTTTTACATTTTGACGTACTGCACGGTGCCCTTTTAACGAATCCGATTGAAAATTGGCTAGAAAAGACTCAAGACATTGATCTTACTCTATCCCTATTTTTGTGACTTTCCTTCGAAGGGCGTGGCTATTACGGTGCCGCAGAGTCTGATTATTCTCCGTGGCAACAAAAGTTCCTGCAAAATGATTCAGATGATCCATCTTCTCGAAATTTTTCACATTTGAGGATATTCAGGCCCTGAAGACGGCTGCCAACTTATTTTTGATCGCAGTGGTAGCGCCACCAACTGGTTAAAACAAATACAAATTATTTTCGTTGATGTTTTTCTCCGGGCAGGTTAACAAAATCTACCTTATATTTGCTCGGATGAGTGTTTAGGCCTTGAGGATGTCACAATACGAAAGTCTTTCGCCTTCTTCAGAGTGTCACATGATGGTGTCTTGTGGCCCGTCTTTATCAGCTGATGTTCCATGAGGGCGTGACTTACCTGTCACAAGAATGAAGGCAAGTCACGCCCCCCGCTGTCCGTTAACTCCGCCAAGATGCTGCTCCAGGTGGTAGAGAGGATGAAGGCTCCCTTGTCTCTGTTCATGGTTTTTATGCCTCGCTTGCAGATCTCAATGGCCTCTCTGATCCAGCGCTGTTGTTTGTTCTCTTCGGTGCCGATGACCCTGCCCTTCTCCCGGTCCATGATGTGGTTTTCCCTTTTGCAGTGGTCAGTGATTGCTGATTTGTAATGTTCATGTTGTGCTTGTTCTTTTACTGCTCTGATTTTTCATTTTTTTGACAGGTAAGTCACACCCTCATGGAACATCAGCTGATAAAGACGGGTCTCAAGACACCATCATGCGACACTCTGAAGAAGGCGAAAGACTCGCCGAAACATGTCAGGTAAAAAATTTTACCGAAAACATAATTGTCTGCTTTTAATGAATCTGTCAAATATCAATAATAAGAAGACAAAATGAACCTAATACAAATAAATGAATGCTTAATAACTCCCCTGCACATGCTCCTAAAAATCCAAACATTCACCTGTAAATAAAATGTCCCGACCTGAAGACATCTTAATGTTATTATTTTGTTATACACACAGCGCCGCCAAGTGGAATCAAAAATTTGTTTTTATTTTAATTTTCACGTACTGCACGGTGCCCTTTTAACGAATCCGACTGAAAATTAGTCAGAAAAGACTCAAGACAATGATCTTACTCTCTGCCGAGTTTTGTGACGTTTTGGCAAAAGGCGTGGCAATTACGGTGCTGAAAAGTCCGATTGTACTTTGTGGCAACAAAAGCTCCGGCAACATGACTCAGATGATCCTATCTTCTCGAAGTTGTACACATTTGAGGATACTTCAGCCCTGAAGACATCTACCAACTTATTTTTCATCGTAGTAGTAGCGCCACCAACTGGTAAAAGCTAATACAAGTTATTTTCTTGGATGTTT
>NW_028283723.1:72500-217500 GCF_059441095.1 Idiotropiscis lumnitzeri | reverse complement strand
AGGGGTCATTCTTTTGCACCCTGATCCTAAAGGCTTCATCTGATTGCCTTAAAATTCTGTCTGTAGCATCTTAAGACCTGGGACAAACACTGGGGCTAAAATCTTTTGTTTCCGAAATACTATATGACGGGGGCGGGGCTTCAAAGTTTTCACTTAAGATTTCCTTCGCCGCAATGGACAAAATGCTTAATAACTCTCATGCACATGCTGCTAAAAATCCAAAACTTCACATGTACATAAAGAGTCGGTACCTGAAGACATCTATATGTTTATATTCTGTTATACACCTTGCGCCAATCAATATCATTTTTTACATTTTGACGTACTGCACGGTGCCCTTTTAACGAATCCGATTGAAAATTGGCTAGAAAAGACTCAAGACATTGATCTTACGCTATCCCTATTTTTGTGACTTTCCTTCGAAGGGCGTGGCTATTGCGGTGCCGCAGAGTCTGATTATTCTCCGTGGCAACAAAAGTTCCTGCAAAATGATTCAGATGATCCATCTTCTCGAAATTTTTCACATTTGAGGATATTCAGGCCCTGAAGACGGCTGCCAACTTATTTTTGATCGCAGTGGTAGCGCCACCAACTGGTTAAAACAAATACAAATTATTTTCGTTGATGTTTTTCTCCGGGCAGGTTCACAAAATCTACCTTATATTTGCTCGGATGAGTGTTTAGGCCTTGAGGATGTCACAATACGAAAGTCTTTCGCCTTCTTCAGAGTGTCACATGATGGTGTCTTGTGGCCCGTCTTTATCAGCTGATGTTCCATGAGGGCGTGACTTACCTGTCACAAGAATGAAGGCAAGTCACGCCCCCCGCTGTCCGTTAACTCCGCCAAGATGCTGGTCCAGGTGGTAGAGAGGATGAAGGCAACCTTGTCTCTGTTCATGGTTTTTATGCCTCGCTTGCAGATCTCAATGGCCTCTCTGATCCAGCGCTGTTGTTTGTTCTCTTCTGTGCGGATGACCCTGCCCTTCTCCCGGTCCATGATGTGGTTTTCCCTTTTGCAGTGGTCAGTGATTGCTGATTTGTAATGTTCATGTTGTGCTTGTTCTTTTACTGCTCTGATTTTTCATTTTTTTGACAGGTAAGTCACACCCTCATGGAACATCAGCTGATAAAGACGGGTCTCAAGACACCATCATGCGACACTCTGAAGAAGGCGAAAGACTCGCCGAAACATGTCAGGTAAAAAATTTACCGAAAACATAATTGTCTGCTTTTAATGAATCTGTCAAATATCAATAATAAGAAGACAAAATGAACCTAATACAAATAAATGAATGCTTAATAACTCCCCTGCACATGCTCCTAAAAATCCAAACCTTCACCTGTAAATAAAATGTCCCGACCTGAAGACATCTTAATGTTATTATTTTGTTATACACACAGCGCCGCCAAGTGGAATCAAAAATTTGTTTTTATTTTAATTTTCACGTACTGCAACGTGCCCTTTTGACGAATCCGACTGAAAATTAGTCAGAAAAGACTCAAGACAATGATCTTACTCTCTGCCGAGTTTTGTGACGTTTTGGCAAAAGGCGTGGCTATTACGGTGCTGAAAAGTCCGATTGTACTTTGTGGCAACAAAAGCTCCGGCAACATGACTCAGATGATCCTATCTTCTCGAAGTTGTACACATTTGAGGATACTTCAGCCCTGAAGACATCTACCAACTTATTTTTCATCGTAGTAGTAGCGCCACCAACTGGTAAAAGCTAATACAAGTTATTTTCTTGGATGTTTTTCTCCGTGCAACTCAACAAGGTCGCCCTCATATATGCTCGGAGGACTGTTTCGGCCATGAGGATGTCACAATACGAAATTCATCCTTTTTCGTGAAAAGTTGTGGGAGTGGCATTGCACTGTTTGGCAATAAAACAACGCTGATTATGAGGTTCTAAATATGAACGACAACTCGTGAAACTTGACACACACATCAGGCAGAGCAAATTTATAAATATTTTATACGTTAGTTGTGCAGCTTTTTTGAAATGGCTCGCCATGGCCCTCGAGAAATGTTCAAAAAAGCAGCCCTGGTTGAGTGTTTCACCTCGCTTTTTGTAAATTTTATGGAGTACAGTGAACCCTCGGTTATCGCGGTTAATGGGGACCGAGACCACCCGCGGAAACTGAAAATCCGCGGAGTAGCGGCGCACCTTCAAAAATGCTTAAAAGAAAATACAATATATAGAATAAATATATATATATATATATATATATATATATATATATATATATATATATATATACGGGGGAGAGAGAGAGAGAGAGAGAGAGAGAGAGTGAAATTCATGTTATAACAAAAAAAACAAATTATTATTAAAACGTATTATTTTTTTATTCCCCAGCCATTCTTTTTGTATTTATTTAATTACTCCGACTTTTACCTGCTGGTACGCCGTCCGGTGTGCCCTGTGAAATGAAAGGTGGCATTCTTTATTTATTTATTTATTTATTCTTCTATACATTCATAACTGACAGCTTCGCGCTCCGCTCGTGCCCGGGCGGAAGAGGTGCTCCAATTCGGCTTAACTGTGACACACACCCGCCCTCCTCCCCCGGAGCTTCCATTCGGTTAAACTTAGGGGCCGCTTGGCACCGCCCGTGCCCGGGGAAGGTGCTCCTCTTCGGCTTACTGTGACGCGAGCATGCCCTCCTCCTCCGGAGCTTCCATTCGGTTAAACTTAGGGGCCGCTTGGAACCGCCCGTGCCCGGGGAAGGTGCTCCTCTTCGGCTTACTGTGACGCGAGCATGCCCTCCTCCTCCGGAGCTTCCATTCGGTTAAACTTAGGGGCCGCTTGGCACCGCCCGTGCCCTGGGAAGGTTCTCCTCTACGGCTTAACTGCCACGCACGCCGGCCGGAGCTCTGGTACTGTCCGAACCGCGCGAAACGTCGCCACCGATCGTGTCCGGGGGAACGTGCTCTTCTTCGTCCACTCTCCTCTTCGCCCACGCTCTTCTTCGGCGCACACCGGCCGTCTAACCGCTCCAGCGCCCCGTCGTGCCGCTCGGCGAAACTATAATGCCCCCGAATATTTTTTAGACCCGCGAAGCACTGAACCCGCGAAAGGTGAACCGCCAAGTAGCGAGGGTTCACTGTATGTATAAGACCAAGACCTACAAAAAAGTCTCTTGGAGCAATGAGCTAGGTTTTACAGGAAGTCGGCCATTTTGAATTTACTTAAAAGGGGGCGGGTCACCACAATGGACTTTGTGTAGAAATTATTATTGGGGCCCGAGCAGCGACCGCGGCGATGTCCCTATTGTTTTTGTAGAAATTATTATTCGGGCCCGAGCAGCGACCGCTACGAGGTCCCCATTGTTTTTGTGGAAATTATTATTATTATTATTATTCGGGCCCGAGCAGTGACCGCTGCGAGGTCCCTATTGTTTTTCTAGAAATTGTTATTAGGGCCCGAGCTGCGACGGCTGCGAGGTCCCTATTGTTTTTGTAGAAAATATTATTACTTTTATTCTTATTATTATTATTATTATTAGGGCCTGAGCAGCGACCACTGCGAAGTCCCTGTTGTTTTTGTAGAAATTATTATTATTATTATTTTTCCGATTGTTCGATTGCATTTTTGACCCCCGAAACATGCACAAAAACTCACCAAACTTGGCAGTCTCATCGGGCATGGCGAGAAATTTGATATTTTAAACGTCTAATATGAACAGGAAGTGAGTTATGAATTTTTGAAAGTCCGACTTTTGCCCTTTTTTGCATGTTTACAGGGGTCATTCTTTTGCACCCTGATCCTAAAGGCTTCATCTGATTGCCTTAAAATTCTGTCTGTAGCATCTTAAGACCTGGGACAAACACTGGGGCTAAAATTTTTTGTTTCCAAAATACTATATGACGGGGGCGGGGCTTCGAAGTTTTCACTTAAGATTTCCTTCGCCGCAATGGACAAAATGCTTAATAACTCTCTTGCACATGCTGCTAAAAATCCAAAACTTCACATGTACATAAAGAGTCGGTACCTGAAGACATCTATATGTTTATATTCTGTTATACACCTTGCGCCAATCAATATCATTTTTTACATTTTGACGTCCTGCACGGTGCCCTTTTAACGAATCCGATTGAAAATTGGCTAGAAAAGACTCAAGACATTGATCTTACTCTATCCCTATTTTTGTGACTTTCCTTCGAAGGGCGTGGCTATTACGGTGCCGCAGAGTCTGATTATTCTCCGTGGCAACAAAAGTTCCTGCAAAATGATTCAGATGATCCATCTTCTCGAAATTTTTCACATTTGAGGATATTCAGGCCCTGAAGACGGCTGCCAACTTATTTTTGATCGGATGAGTGTTTAGGCCTTGAGGATGTCACAATACGAAAGTCTTTCGCCTTCTTCAGAGTGTCACATGATGGTGTCTTGTGGCCCGTCTTTATCAGCTGATGTTCCATGAGGGCGTGACTTACCTGTCACAAGAATGAAGGCAAGTCACGCCCCCGCTGTCCGTTCACTCCGCCAAGATGCTGCTCCAGGTGGTAGAGAGGATGAAGGCTCCCTTGTCTCTGTTCATGGTTTTTATGCCTCGCTTGCAGATCTCAATGGCCTCTCTGATCCAGCGCTGTTGTGTGTTCTCTTCGGTGCGGATGACCCTGCCCTTCTCCCGGTCCATGATGTGGTTTTCCCTTTTGCAGTGGTCAGTGATTGCTGATTTGTAATGTTCATGTTGTGCTTGTTCTTTTACTGCTCTGATTTTTCATTTTTTTGACAGGTAAGTCACACCCTCATGGAACATCAGCTGATAAAGACGGGTCTCAAGACACCATCATGCGACACTCTGAAGAAGGCGAAAGACTCGCCGAAACATGTCAGGTAAAAAATTAACCTAAAACATAATTGTCTGCTTTTAATGAATCAGTCAAATATCAATAATAAGAAGACAAAATGAACCTAATACAAATAAATGAATGCTTAATAACGCCCCTGCACATGCTCCTAAAAATCCAAACCTTCACCTGTAAATAAAAGGTCCCGACCTGAAGACATCTTAATGTTATTATTTTGTTATACACACAGCGCCGCCAAGTGGAATCAAAAATTTGTTTTTATTTTAATTTTCACGTACTGCACGGTGCCCTTTTGACGAATCCGACTGAAAATTAGTCAGAAAAGACTCAAGACAATGATCTTACTCTCTGCCGAATTTTGTGACGTTTTGGCAAAAGGCGTGGCTATTACGGTGCTGAAAAATCCGATTGTACTTTGTGGCAACAAAAGCTCCGGCAACATGACTCAGATGATCCTATCTTCTCGAAGTTGTACACATTTGAGGATACTTCAGCCCTGAAGACATCTACCAACTTATTTTTCATCGTAGTAGTAGCGCCACCAACTGGTAAAAGCTAATACAAGTTATTTTCTTGGATGTTTTTCTCCGTGCAACTCAACAAGGTCGTCCTCATATATGCTCGGATGACTGTTTCGGCCATGAGGATGTCACAATACGAAATTCATCCTTTTTCGTGAAAAGTTGTGGGAGTGGCATTGCACTGTTCGGCAATAAAACAACGCTGATTATGAGGTTCTAAATATGAACGACAACTCGTGAAACTTTACACACACATCAGGCAGAGCAAATTTATCAATATTTTATACGTTAGTTGTGCAGCTTTTTTTAAATGGCTCGCCATGGCCCTCGAGAAAAGTTAAAAAAAGAATAGAATAGAAATAGAAATCCCTTTATTGTCATTGTACTCAAGTGTGCAACGAGATTAGAGGGCTCCCCTCTCCAGTGCAATACAACAATAATACAGACAATATATAAATTAGATAAATAAATAAGACAGTGCAATGGAATTCAGTACTAAATAGGGCATATAGAAACACATCACAATGCTGTTTTGCAAGGTTAGGGTGGTCTCGTGTGTGTGTGAGAGTTCAGTATGTAGATGGCTCTCGGAAAGAAACTGTTTCTCAGTCTATTGGTCCTTGATTTGATGCATCTGTAGCGCCTGCCAGAGGGCAACAGGTCGAACAGGTGTGAGTTTGGGTGGGTATTGTCTTTGACGATGTTGAGAGCCCTTCTGAGGCACCGGGCGGTGTAGATGTCCGACAGCGAGGGGAGAGGGCAGCCAATAATCCTTTGCGCTGTTTTGACTGTCCTCTGGAGCCTCACTCTGTCCGCCTCAGTGCAGCCGCTGTACCAGGTGGAGACACAGTACGTCAGCAGGCTCTCGATGGACGAGTGGTAGAAGGCCAGCAGCAGCTTCCTGTCCAGGTTGAATTTCCTGAGGACTCTCAGGAAGTGCAGACGTTGGCGGACCTTCTTTACCACTGCTGTGGTGTTGTGACTCCAAGAAAGGTCATCGGAGATCTGTACTCCCAGGAACTTGAACGTGTGGACCCTCTCCACACACACGCCTTCGATGCAGAGGGGGGGCGGCAGCGTCTTGTTCCTCCTGAAGTCGACGACAATCTCCTTTGTTTTAGCAGAGTTAAGGTGCAGTCTGTTCTCCTTGCACCAAGTTGTCAGTCTCCCTACCTCCTCTCTGTAGGCTGTCTCGTCACCTTCCGAGATCAGACCGACCACTGTCGTGTCGTCAGCAAACTTGACGATGGTGTTGTTGCCGTGGGCCGGGCTGCAGTCGTAGGTGTAGAGGGCGTACAGGAGAGGGCTCAGCACGCATCCTTGGGGGGAACCGGTGCTCAGCATGAGGGTGGAGGACGTGTAGGGGCCGAGCAACACAGTCTGGGGTCTGTTGGTCAGAAAGTCCTTAATCCAGATGCGTGTGAGGGCAGGGAGGCCGAGAGTGTCCAGTTTGGCGACGAGGATGTCTGGGATGATCGTGTTGAATGCCGAGCTGTAGTCCACAAAGAGCATCCTTGCATAGCTCCGCTGTTGTTCCAGGTGGCCCAGCACAACATGCAGAGCAGCCCTGGTTGAGTGTTTCACCTCGCTTTTTGTAAATTTTATGGAGTACAGTGAACCCTCGGTTATCGCGGTTAATGGGGACCGAGACCACCCGCGAAAACTGAAAATCCGCGAAGTAGCGGCGCACCTTCAAAAATGCTTAAAAAAAAAATACAATATATATATATATATATATATATATATATATATATATATATATATATATATATATATATATATATATATACGGGGAGAGAGAGAGTGAAATTCATGTTATAACAAAAAAAACAAATTATTATTAAAACGTATTATTTTTTTATTCCCCAGCCATTCTTTTTGTATTTATTTAATTACTCAGACTTTTACCTGCTGGTACGCCGTCTGGTGTGCCCTGTGAAATGAAAGGTGCCATTCTTTATTTATTTATTTATTTATTCATTTATTCATTCATAACTGACAGCTTCGCGCTCCGCTCGTGCCCGGGCGGAAGAGGTGCTCCAATTCGGCTTAACTGTGACACACGCCCACCCTCCTCCCCCGGAGCTTCCATTCGGTTAAACTTAGGGGCCGCTTGGCACCGCCCGTGCCCGGGGAAGGTGCTCCTCTTCGGCTTACTGTGTCGCGAGCATGCCCTCCTCCTCCGGAGCTTCCATTCGGTTAAACTTAGGGGCCGCTTGGAACCGCCCGTGCCCGGGGAAGGTGCTCCTCTTCGGCTTACTGTGACGCGTGCATGCCCTCCTCCTCCGGAGCTTCCATTCGGTTAAACTTAGGGGCCGCTTGGCACCGCCCGTGCCCGGGGAAGGTGCTCCTCTACGGCTTAACTGCCACGCACGCCGGCCGGAGCTCTGGTACGGTCCGAACCGCGCGAAACGTCGCCACCGATCGTGTCCGGGGGAACGTGCTCTTCTTCGTCCACTCTCCTCTTCGCCCACGCTCTTCTTCGGCGCACGCCGGCCGTCTAACCGCTCCAGCGCCCCGTCGTGCCGCTCGGCGAAACTACAATGCCCCCGAATATTTTTTATACCCGCGAAGCACTGAACCCGCGAAAGGTGAACCGCGAAGTAGCGAGGGTTCACTGTATGTATAAGACCAAGACCTACAAAAAAGTCTCTTGGAGCAATGAGCTAGGTTTTACAGGAAGTCGGCCATTTTGAATTTATTAAAAGGGGGCGGGTCACCACAATGGACTTTGTGTAGAAATTATTATTGGGGCCCGAGCAGCGACCGCGGCGAGGTCCCTATTGTTTATGTAGAAATTATTATTAGGGCCCGAGCAGCGACCGCTACGAGGTCCCCATTGTTTTTGTGGAAATTATTATTATTATTATTATTAGGGCCCGAGCAGTGACCGCTGCGAGGTCCCTATTGTTTTTCTAGAAATTGTTATTAGGGCCCGAGCTGCGACGGCTGCGAGGTCCCTATTGTTTTTGTAGAAAATATTATTACTTTTATTATTATTATTATTATTAGGGCCTGAGCAGCGACCGCTGCGAAGTCCCTATTGTTTTTGTAGAAATTATTATTATTATTATTTTTCCGATTGTTCGATCGCATTTTTGACCCCCGAAACATGCACAAAAATTCACCAAACTTGGCAGTCTCATCGGGCATGGCGAAAAATTTTATATTTTAACGTCTAATATGAACAGGAAGTGAGTTATGAATTTTTGAAAGTCCGACTTTTGCCCTTTTTTGCATGTTTACAGGGGTCATTCTTTTGCACCCTGATCCTAAAGGCTTCATCTGATTGCCTTAAAATTCTGTCTGTAGCATCTTAAGACCTGGGACAAACACTGGGGCTAAAATTTTTTGTTTCCGAAATACTATATGAACGGGGGCGGGGCTTCGAAGTTTTCACTTAAGATTTCCTTCGCCGCAATGGACAAAATGCTTAATAACTCTCCTGCACATGCAGCTAAAAATCCAAAACTTCACATGTACATAAAGAGTCGGTACCTGAAGACATCTATATGTTTATATTCAGTTATACACCTTGCGCCAATCAATATCATTTTTTACATTTTGACGTACTGCACGGTGCCCTTTTAACGAATCCGATTGAAAATTGGCTAGAAAAGACTCAAGACATTGATCTTACTCTATCCCTATTTTTGTGACTTTCCTTCGAAGGGCGTGGCTATTACGGTGCCGCAGAGTCTGATTAATCTCCGTGGCAACAAAAGTTCCTGCAAAATGATTCAGATGATCCATCTTCTCGAAATTTTTCACATTTGAGGATATTCAGGCCCTGAAGACGGCTGCCAACTTATTTTTGATCGCAGTGGTAGCGCCACCAACTGGTTAAAACAAATACAAATTATTTTCGTTTATGTTTTTCTCCGGGCAGGTTAACAAAATCTACCTTATATTTGTTCGGATGAGTGTTTAGGCCTTGAGGATGTCACAATACGAAAGTCTTTCGCCTTCTTCAGAGTGTCACATGATGGTGTCTTGTGACCCGTCTTTATCAGCTGATGTTCCATGAGGGCGTGACTTACCTGTCACAAGAATGAAGGCAAGTCACGCCCCCCGCTGTCCGTTCACTCTGCCAAGATGCTGCTCCAGGTGGTAGAGAGGATGAAGGCTCCCTTGTCTCTGTTCATGGTTTTTATGCCTCGCTTGCAGATCTCAATGGCCTCTCTGATCCAGCGCTGTTGTTTGTTCTCTTCGGTGCGGATGACCCTGCCCTTCTCCCGGTCCATGATGTGGTTTTCCCTTTTGCAGTGGTCAGTGATTGCTGATTTGTAATGTTCATGTTGTGCTTGTTCTTTTACTGCTCTGATTTTTAATTTTTTTGACAGGTAAGTCACACCCTCATGGAACATCAGCTGATAAAGACGGGTCTCAAGACACCATCATGCGACACTCTGAAGAAGGCGAAAGACTCGCCGAAACATGTCAGGTAAAAAATTAACCTAAAACATAATTGTCTGCTTTTAATGAATCAGTCAAATATCAATAATAAGAAGACAAAATGAACCTAATACAAATAAATGAATGCTTAATAACTCCCCTGCACATGCTCCTAAAAATCCAAACCTTCACCTGTAAATAAAACGTCCCGACCTGAAGACATCTTAATGTTATTATTTTGTTATACACACAGCGCCGCCAAGTGGAATCAAAAATGTGTTTTTATTTTAATTTTCACATACTGCACGGTGCCCTTTTGACGAATCCGACTGAAAATTAGTCAGAAAAGACTCAAGACAATGATCTTACTCTCTGCCGAATTTTGTGTCGTTTTGGCAAAAGGTGTGGCTATTACGGTGCTGAAAAGTCAGATTGTACTCTGTGGCAACAAAAGCTCAGGCAACATGACTCAGATGATCCTATCTTCTCGAAGTTGTACACATTTGAGGATACTTCAGCCCTGAAGACATCTACCAACTTATTTTTCATCGTAGTAGTAGCGCCACCAACTGGTAAAAGCTAATACAAGTTATTTTCTTGGATGTTTTTCTCCGTGCAACTCAACAAGGTCGCCCTCATATATGCTCGGAGGACTGTTTCGGCCATGAGGATGTCACAATACGAAATTCATCCTTTTTCGTGAAAAGTTGTGGGAGTGGCATTGCACTGTTCGGCAATAAAACAACGCTGATTATGAGGTTCTAAATATGAACGACAACTCGTGAAACTTTACACACACATCAGGCAGAGCAAATTTATCAATATTTTATACGTTAGTTGTGCAGCTTTTTTTAAATGGCTCGCCATGGCCCTCGAGAAATGTTAAAAAAAGCAGCCCTGGTTGAGTGTTTCACCTTGCTTTTTGTAAATTTTATGGAGTACAGTGAACCCTCGGTTATCGCGGTTAATGGGGACAGAAACCACCCGCGAAAACTGAAAATCCGCGAAGTAGCGGCGCACCTTCAAAAATGCTTAAAAAAAAATACAATATATATAATAAATAAATATATATATATATATATATATATATATATATATATATATATGTATATATAGACAGAGAGAGAGAGTGAAATTCATGTTATAACAAAAAAACCAAATTATTATTAAAACGTATTATTTTTTTATTCCCCAGCCATTCTTTTTGTATTTATTTAATTACTCCGACTTTTACCTGCTGGTACGCCGTCCGGTGTGCCCTGTGAAATGAAAGGTGGCATTCTTTATTTATTTATTTATTTATTCATTTATTCATTCATAACTGACAGCTTCGCGCTCCGTTCGTGCCCGGGCGGAAGAGGTGTTCCAATTCGGCTTTACTGTGACACACGCCCGCCCTCCTGCCCCGGAGCTTCCATTCGGTTAAACTTAGGGGCCGCTTGGCACCGCCCGTGCCCGGGGAAGGTGCTCCTCTTCGGCTTACTGTGACGCGAGCATGCCCGCCTCCTCCGGAGCTTCCATTCGGTTAAACTTAGGGGCCGCTTGGAACCGCCCGTGCCCGGGGAAGGTGCTCCTCTTTGGCTTACTGTGACGCGAGCATGCCCTCCTCCTCCGGAGCTTCCATTCGGTTAAACTTAGGGGCCGCTTGGCACCGCCCGTGCCCGGGGAAGGTGCTCCTCTACGGCTTAACTGCCACGCACGCCGGCCGGAGCTCTGGTACGGTCCGAACCGCGCGAAACGTCGCCACCGATCGTGTCCGGGGGAACGTGCTCTTCTTCGTCCACTCTCCTCTTCGCCCACGCTCTTCTTCGGCGCACGCCGGCCGTCTAACCGCTCCAGCGCCCGTCGTGCCGCTCGGCGAAACTACAATGCCCCCGAATATTTTTTTATACCCGCGAAGCACTGAACCCGCGAAAGGTGAACCGCGAAGTAGCGAGGGTTCACTGTATGTATAAGACCAAGACCTACAAAAAAGTCTCTTGGAGCAATGAGCTAGGTTTTACAGGAAGTCGGCCATTTTGAATTTACTTAAAAGGGGCGCGTCACCACAATGGACTTTGTGTAGAAATTATTATTGGGGCCCGAGCAGCGACCGCGGCGAGGTCCCTATTGTTTATGTAGAAATTATTATTAGGGCCCGAGCAGCGACCGCTACGAGGTCCCCATTGTTTTTGTGGAAATTATTATTATTTTTATTATTATTATTATTAGGGCCCGAGCAGTGATCGCTGCGAGGTCCCTATTGTTTTTCTAGAAATTGTTATTAGGGCCCAAGCTGCGACGGCTGCGAGGTCCCTACTGTTTTTGTAGAAAATATTATTACTTTTATTATTATTATTATTATTATTATTATTAGGGCCTGAGCAGCGACCGCTGCGAAGTCCCTATTGTTTTTGTAGAAATTATTATTATTATTATTTTTCCGATTGTTCGATTGCATTTTTGACCCCCGAAACATGCACAAAAATTCACCAAACTTGGCAGTCTCATCGGGCATGGCGAAAAATTTGATATTTTAACGTCTAATATGAACAGGAAGTGAGTTATGAATTTTTGAAAGTCCGACTTTTGCCCTTTTTTGCATGTTTACAGGGGTCATTCTTTTGCACCCTGATCCTAAAGGCTTCATCTGATTGCCTTAAAATTCTGTCTGTAGCATCTTAAGACCTGGGACAAACACTGGGGCTAAAATTTTTTGTTTCCGAAATACTATATGACGGGGGCGGGGCTTCGAAGTTTTCACTTAAGATTTCCTTCGCCGCAATGGACAAAATGCTTAATAACTCTCTTGCACATGCTGCTAAAAATCCAAAACTTCACATGTACATAAAGAGTCGGTACCTGAAGACATCTATATGTTTATATTCAGTTATACACCTTGCGCCAATCAATATCATTTTTTACATTTTGACGTACTGCACGGTGCCCTTTTAACGAATCCGATTGAAAATTGGCTAGAAAAGACTCAAGACATTGATCTTACTCTATCCCTATTTTTGTGACTTTCCTTCGAAGGGCGTGGCTATTACGGTGCCGCAGAGTCTGATTATTCTCCGTGGCAACAAAAGTTCCTGCAAAATGATTCAGATGATCCATCTTCTCGAAATTTTTCACATTTGAGGATATTCAGGCCCTGAAGACGGCTGCCAACTTATTTTTGATCGCAGTGGTAGCGCCACCAACTGGTTAAAACAAATACAAATTATTTTCGTTGATGTTTTTCTCCGGGCAGGTTAACAAAATCTACCTTATATTTGCTCGGATGAGTGTTTAGGCCTTGAGGATGTCACAATACGAAAGTCTTTCGCCTTTTTCAGAGTGTCACATGATGGTGTCTTGTGGCCCGTCTTTATCAGCTGATGTTCCATGAGGGCGTGACTTACCTGTCACAAGAATGAAGGCAAGTCACGCCCCCCGCTGTCCGTTAACTCCGCCAAGATGCTGCTCCAGGTGGTAGAGAGGATGAAGGCTCCCTTGTCTCTGTTCATGGTTTTTATGCCTCGCTTGCAGATCTCAATGGCCTCTCTGATCCAGCGCTGTTGTTTGTTCTCTTCGGTGCGGATGACCCTGCCCTTCTCCCGGTCCATGATGTGGTTTTCCCTTTTGCAGTGGTCAGTGATTGCTGATTTGTAATGTTCATGTTGTGCTTGTTCTTTTACTGCTCCGATTTTTCATTTTTTTGACAGGTAAGTCACACCCTCATGGAACATCAGCTGATAAAGACGGGTCTCAAGACACCATCATGCGACACTCTGAAGAAGGCGAAAGACTCGCCGAAACATGTCAGGTAAAAAATTTTACCGAAAACATAATTGTCTGCTTTTAATGAATCTGTCAAATATCAATAATAAGAAGACAAAATGAACCTAATACAAATAAATGAATGCTTAATAACTCCCCTGCACATGCTCCTAAAAATCCAAACATTCACCTGTAAATAAAATGTCCCGACCTGAAGACATCTTAATGTTATTATTTTGTTATACACACAGCGCCGCCAAGTGGAATCAAAAATTTGTTTTTATTTTAATTTTCACGTACTGCACGGTGCCCTTTTGACGAATCCGACTGAAAATTAGTCAGAAAAGACTCAAGACAATGATCTTACTCTCTGCCGAGTTTTGTGACGTTTTGGCAAAAGGCGTGGCAATTACGGTGCTGAAAAGTCCGATTGTACTTTGTGGCAACAAAAGCTCCGGCAACATGACTCAGATGATCCTATCTTCTCGAAGTTGTACACATTTGAGGATACTTCAGCCCTGAAGACATCTACCAACTTATTTTTCATCGTAGTAGTAGCGCCACCAACTGGTAAAAGCTAATACAAGTTATTTTCTTGGATGTTTTTCTCCGTGCAACTCAACAAGGTCGCCCTCATATATGCTCGGAGGACTGTTTCGGCCATGAGGATGTCACAATACGAAATTCATCCTTTTTCGTGAAAAGTTGTGGGAGTGGCATTGCACTTTTTGGCAATAAAACAACGCTGATTATGAGGTTCTAAATATGAACGACAACTCGTGAAACTTGACACACACATCAGGCAGAGCAAATTTATCAATATTTTATACGTTAGTTGTGCAGCTTTTTTGAAATGGCTCGCCATGGCCCTCGAGAAATGTTCAAAAAAGCAGCCCTGGTTGAGTGTTTCACCTCGCTTTTTGTAAATTTTATGGAGTACAGTGAACCCTCGGTTATCGCGGTTAATGGGGACCGAGACCACCCGCGGAAACTGAAAATCCGCGAAGTAGCGGCGCACCTTCAAAAATGCTTAAAAGAAAATACAATATATATATAATAAATATATATATATATATATATATATATATGTATATATATATATATATATATGTATATATATATATATATATATGTATATATATATACGGGGAGAGAGAGAGAGAGAGAGAGTGAAATTCATGTTATAACAAAAAAAACAAATTATTATTAAAACGTATTATTTTTTTATTCCCCAGCCATTCTTTTTGTATTTATTTAATTACTCCGACTTTTACCTGCTGGTACGCCGTCCGGTGTTCCCTGTGAAATGAAAGGTGGCATTCTTTATTTATTTATTTATTTATTCATTTATTCATTCATAACTGACAGCTTCGCGCTCCGTTCGTGCCCGGGCGGAAGAGGTGTTCCAATTCGGCTTAACTGTGACACACGCCCGCCCTCCTCCCCCGGAGCTTCCATTCGGTTAAACTTAGGGGCCGCTTGGCACCGCCCGTGCCCGGGGAAGGTGCTCCTCTTCGGCTTACTGTGACGCGAGCATGCCCGCCTCCTCCGGAGCTTCAATTCGGTTAAACTTAGGGGCCGCTTGGAACCGCCCGTGCCCGGCGAAGGTGCTCCTCTTCGGCTTACTGTGACGCGAGCATGCCCTCCTCCTCCAGAGCTTCCATTCGGTTAAACTTAGGGGCCGCTTGGCACCGCCCGTGCCCGGGGACGGTGCTCCTCTACGGCTTAACTGCCACGCACGCCGGCCGGAGCCCTGGTACGGTCCGAACCGCGCGAAACGTCGCCACCGATCGTGTCCGGGGGAACGTGCTCTTCTTCGTCCACTCTCCTCTTCGCCCACGCTCTTCTTCGGCGCACGCCGGCCGTCTAACCGCTCCAGCGCCCGTCGTGCCGCTCGGCGAAACTACAATGCCCCCGAATATTTTTTAGACCCGCGAAGAACTGAACCCGCGAAAGGTGAACCGCGAAGTAGCGAGGGTTCACTGTATGTATAAGACCAAGACCTACAAAAAAGTCTCTTGGAGCAATGAGCTAGGTTTTACAGGAAGTCGGCCATTTTGAATTTACTTAAAAGGGGCGGGTCACCACAATGGACTTTGTGTAGAAATTATTATTGGGGCCCGAGCAGCGACCGCGGCGAGGTCCCTATTGTTTATGTAGAAATTATTATTAGGGCCCGAGCAGCAACCGCTACGAGGTCCCCATTGTTTTTGTGGAAATTATTATTATTATTATTATTAGGGCCCGAGCAGTGACCGCTGCGAGGTCCCTATCGTTTTTCTAGAAATTGTTATTAGGGCCCGAGCTGCGACGGCTGCGAAGTCCCTAATGTTTTTGTAGAAAATATTATTACTTTTATTATTATTATTATTATTATTATTAGGGCCTGAGCAGCGACCGCTGCGAAGTCGCTATTGTTTTTGTTGAAATTATTATTATTATTATTTTTCCGATTGTTCGATCGCATTTTTGACCCCCGAAACATGCACAAAAACTCACCAAACTTGGCAGTCTCATCGGGCATGGCGAAAAATTTGATATTTTAACGTCTAATATGAACAGGAAGTGAGTTATGAATTTTTGAAAGTCCGACTTTTGCCCTTTTTTGCATGTTTACAGGGGTCATTCTTTTGCACCCTGATCCTAAAGGCTTCATCTGATTGCCTTAAAATTCTGTCTGTAGCATCTTAAGACCTGGGACAAACACTGGGGCTAAAATCTTTTGTTTCCGAAATACTATATGACGGGGGCGGGGCTTCAAAGTTTTCACTTAAGATTTCCTTCGCCGCAATGGACAAAATGCTTAATAACTCTCATGCACATGCTGCTAAAAATCCAAAACTTCACATGTACATAAAGAGTCGGTACCTGAAGACATCTATATGTTTATATTCTGTTATACACCTTGCGCCAATCAATATCATTTTTTACATTTTGACGTACTGCACGGTGCCCTTTTAACGAATCCGATTGAAAATTGGCTAGAAAAGACTCAAGACATTGATCTTACGCTATCCCTATTTTTGTGACTTTCCTTCGAAGGGCGTGGCTATTGCGGTGCCGCAGAGTCTGATTATTCTCCGTGGCAACAAAAGTTCCTGCAAAATGATTCAGATGATCCATCTTCTCGAAATTTTTCACATTTGAGGATATTCAGGCCCTGAAGACGGCTGCCAACTTATTTTTGATCGCAGTGGTAGCGCCACCAACTGGTTAAAACAAATACAAATTATTTTCGTTGATGTTTTTCTCCGGGCAGGTTCACAAAATCTACCTTATATTTGCTCGGATGAGTGTTTAGGCCTTGAAGATGTCACAATACAAAAGTCTTTCGCCTTCTTCAGAGTGTCACATGATGGTGTATTGTGACCCGTCTTTATCAGCTGATGTTCAATGAGGGCGTGACTTACCTGTCACAAGAATGAAGGCAAGTCACACCCCCCGCTGTCCGTTCACTCCGCCAAGATGCTGCTCCAGGTGGTCGAGAGGATAAAGGCTCCCTTGTCTCTGTTCATGGTTTTTATGCCTCGCTTGCAGATCTCAATGGCCTCTCTGATCCAGCGCTGTTGTTTGTTCTCTTCAGTGCGGATGACCCTGCCCTTCTCCCGGTCCATGATGTGGTTTTCCCTTTTGCAGTGGTCAGTGATTGCTGATTTGTAATGTTCATGTTGTGCTTATTCTTTTACTGCTCTGATTTTTAATTTTTTTGACAGGTAAGTCACACCCTCATGGAACATCAGCTGATAAAGACGGGTCTCAAGACACCATCATGCGACACTCTGAAGAAGGCGAAAGACTCGCCGAAACATGTCAGGTAAAAAATTTACCTAAAACATAATTGTCTGCTTTTAATGAATCAGTCAAATATCAATAATAAGAAGACAAAATGAACCTAATACAAATAAATGAATGCTTAATAACTCCCCTGCACATGCTCCTAAAAATCCAAACCTTCACCTGTAAATAAAATGTCCCGACCTGAAGACATCTTAATGTTATTATTTTGTTATACACACAGCGCCGCCAAGTGGAATCAAAAATTTGTTTTTATTTTAATTTTCACGTACTGCACGGTGCCCTTTTGACGAATCCGACTGAAAATTAGTCAGAAAAGACTCAAGACAATGATCTTACTCTCTGCCGAATTTGTGACGTTTTGGCAAAAGGCGTGGCTATTACGGTGCTGAAAAGTCCGATTGTACTTTGTGGCAACAAAAGCTCCGGCAACATGACTCAGATGATCCTATCTTCTCGAAGTTGTACACATTTGAGGATACTTCAGCCCTGAAGACATCTACCAACTTATTTTTCATCGTAGTAGTAGCGCCACCAACTGGTAAAAGCTAATACAAGTTATTTTCTTGGATGTTTTTCTCCGTGCAACTCAACAAGGTCGCCCTCATATATGCTCGGAGGACTGTTTCGGCCATGAGGATGTCACAATACGAAATTCATCCTTTTTCGTGAAAAGTTGTGGGAGTGGCATTGCACGGTTCGGCAATAAAACAACGCTGATTATGAGGTTCTAAATATGAACGACAACTCGTGAAACTTGACACACACATCAGGCAGAGCAAATTTATCAATATTTTATACGTTAGTTGTGCAGCTTTTTTGAAATGGCTCGCCATGGCCCTCGAGAAATGTTCAAAAAAGCAGCCCTGGTTGAGTGTTTCACCTCGCTTTTTGTAAATTTTATGGAGTACAGTGAACCCTCGGTTATCGCGGTTAATGGGGACCGAGACCACCCGCAAAAACTGAAAATCCGCGAAGTAGCGGCGCACCTTCAAAAATGCTTAAAAAAATATACAATATATATAATAAATATATAAATATTTATATTTATATATATATATATATATATATACGGGGAGAGAGAGAGAGAGAGAGAGTGAAATTCATGTTATAACAAAAAAACCAAATTATTATTAAAACGTATTATTTTTTTATTCCCCAGCCATTCTTTTTGTATTTATTTAATTACTCCGACTTTAACCTGATGGTACGCCGTCCGGTGTGCCCTGTGAAAAAAAGGTGGCATTCTTTATTTATTTATTCTTTCATAACGGACAGCCTCGCGCTCCGCTCGTGCCCGGGCGGAAGAGGTGCTCCAATTCGGCTTAACTGTGACACACGCCCGACCTCCTCCCCCGGAACTTCCATTCGGTTAAACTTAGGGGCCGCTTGGCACCGCCCGTGCCCGGGGAAGGTGCTCCTCTTCGGCTTACTGTGACGCGAGCATGCCCTCCTCCTCCGGAGCTTCCATTCAGTTAAACGTAGGGGCCGCTTGGAACCGCCCGTGCCCGGGGAAGGTGCTCCTCTTCGGCTTACTGTGACGCGAGCATGCCCTCCTCCTCCGGAGCTTCCATTCGGTTAAACTTAGGGGCCGCTTGGAACCGCCCGTGCCCGGGGAAGGTGCTCCTCTTCGGCTTACTGTGACGCGAGCATGCCCTCCTCCTCCGGAGCTTCCATTTGGTTAAACTTTGGGGTCGCTTGGCACCGCCCGTGCCCGGGGAAGTGTTAAAGAAATTTAAGTTTGTATGTTCATCTGTTAGTTTTGTTGTTTAGTTTGTCATCTTAGCAAGTTTCAAACTATAACTAATCTTACAGGCCCCCTTTGTTGCACATGCATTCGTATCTTTCTGGCCTCTAATTAAACTTTCGACAGCTACGGGTGCCAGGTACGGCCTCATCGCGAATGTGACTCCCCAACGCCAGAACCCTTTTCTGTAAACACCTCCCTTGGGGTGTTGATGACCCCTTTAACCCTTCGTAGATAATGTTGGGGCCCGAGGCCTCTTAAGGCTGTAACTTATGCATTTAGGGAGGTCCAACACAAGGCTTGGTATTTCTAAAGCAACAATATCGTCATGGCCATAAAATAAGTTCAACATGTTAAGCCTTGTGAAAATACACTACACAGGTCAAATGAAGTTCAGAGTGAACATGCTCCCTTTTGCTGTTAGAATAAGCAGAAGTATGAACAAAAGGTGTCTTGTAAGCTGAAACCGTTAGAATAGGCAGGAAGAGGGTGGGCAAGTGGGATGGAGTCAAATGTCAAGTTTTCCATTCTGTATGTATTGCATATTCAAATTGCTTATGCTGATGCAAATAAAAACCATGTGTGCAGTCGAACACGCTGGCTTCGCCTCGGAGTTCGAGGGCTGCCCAGCGCGGAAATGACAGACAATCTTGGCTGGTTGATTCATTTGTTCAGGCTTGTTTTGATAGAAACATCCTTAACATTACTTGGTCCTTCGAATGCCGGATGAAAACGTGTGATCTGCGGTGGACGATTGACGACGACTGAAAACGGCGCCATCGTGAAAAGTCCTCTCTTCCAGGAGGCCGGTCCTCGGCCATCCTCCACCGGAGAGAACACAGACTTCATCCATGAACCGCGAGTGTCTCGACCAGCGGAGAGATTGTCACAGGTCAGTGGTTGTATACAACAGATAGTAAAAAACTTTTTGGGGTTTTTGAAGGATAGTAGGGTTTCAGGGAGTTCCTTTACCCGAAGAGATAGTACATCTTAGCTTAGCTATTTTCTGGAAGAAATACAGATTTAACTTTGCTATTTTGGAAGACTTGTTGGAAGACTCGGACAGTACAGAATTAACTGTTGTTTATTCTGGAAGGCAGATTAAGGCATTCCTTGTCTGGTAGAGAGTACAAGTGTAGTTGATTATATCTGCTCGGATAGTACAGAATTAACTGTTGTTTTTTCTGGAAGACAGATTTAGGGGTCCTTATTTCTGGTAGAGTACAGATGTAATTATTACTATATTTGGAAGTGATAGTACAACGTTTGTTATTTATAGAAGACGAAAATAGTTTATCTATTTTCACAGACACAGAACTGATCAATCTGTGAGTGTGTATGTGTATTGTATGAATGTCCAACGTTTGAGAAATCTAAAACTGACCGAGGGTTGTGAGTAAAAACACCCAGGAATACCCGCTCCAAATTGGGAGTAGAAGCTTGGTATTCAACCCAAAGTCAGGCAATTTGAATTTTTCTCAACACTGAGGAACCATAACTAGACACCATAACAATTAAGACTGTCAGAAATGGCGGCAGAATTGATGAAGGAAGTTAACTGTCAACTTTCCGAATTTGAAATAAAGGAAAAATGTAGGTTAGTTGAAATTGAAAAATATTGATTAGCTTCTCGTTTGTAGCTGTTCAATGTTGAGAACTGTGTGTGTTGTTTTGTGGGCCCGTGTATATGTCTGAGTCTGACTATGTGTGTGTGTGAGAACAAAGAAGAGAAAGGGTGGGGGTTGAGTCAGTGAGCTGGAGTGTGTGCGATTGGGGATTACTAATACCACTTGGTATTTTATCCCATGTAATACAGTAGGATTATAAACAGCAGACTGTTGTGGATGTAATAGACAAGAAATCTCCACCTGAAAAAGTTGAAGTGAGAATTGCCACAACAGGAAAATTGAGTTGCTGTCCTACTGATGAGAAACCAGTTTTTAGAACACCCTAGGTGTTGACAAACTGGTCCAATTTTCTAAAATTGGGGTATTGGGTAGTATAGTAAAGTCCAGGGAAACTTTGCAGTGTAGAGATTGGAAGTTAATAAGAAAAGAAAAGGAATGTGTAAAGAAAGAAAAAGAATGTGTAGAAAAGGGAAAGGAACAATTAATGTTCCATAGAAAGGATTGATGAAGTCCAAATGATAGGGCAAGTGAGAAAGGTGTCATAGGCAGATTTGCAAGTGGAAAACTGTATAGAGTAACAGAATTAGAACCTATGTGGTTGAGGGATGTAAGACACTGAGTTGGTTGCATGAATTGAAAGAGAGAAGTAGGTGTTATGAAAGATGGAATGAAGGTTTTGAAAGTGAACATGAGGAATCTTTGCAAAAGCATAGGTGTTTCCTGATTTTGAATTTTAAGTGGTGTCAAACCTGAGGTGCGGGGGCAGAATTTGGTTCTCTAACTGAGAGGCAAGGTAGGTTGAGAAGGAAAAGCGTAAGTGAAATAGGATGAGCGGAAAGTTAAGAGGGGGTTGGAGATGACTGAGAGGTAAAGTAGGTTGGGCAGATGCCAGAAGGAAAGCGTAAGTGAATTGGAACGAGCGGAAAGTTTAGGGGGAAGGAGCTGTTGCCATTGGCTTGAGATTGCCTGCTCGTAAATTGGCAGGGAGGAGTGGCCAGTAAACTGGAGCCTTTGGTAGGGGGCGTAACCCCTGGCAGCTTGGTTGCCTGGGGACCGCGTGATTGGCGTATGAACAGTGAGGCCCCCCCCCTCCCTTCTTTTTCTGCTGTGAGCGTCTAGGATAGGCTTGCACACGAGGGCGGCCAAGGAGAAGACGAGTAATTTACATAATGAATGAAGGGTTTGAGAACTTGTTTTAAGGAAGTGTACGATTGGGAAAATGAATGACTAGGCCGGGACCCCAGTGGGGCTTCGGACTGCGAGTTGATGTCCAAACCTCTGGATTCCCCCTCTGACAGTGACAACAGTGAGGACATTGAGGAAGATATTAAACATATGTTTGACCTCGAGAATTACTTAATGCGTCATCAAACTGAACCGATGAGATGCAGCTGTTAAAAAAGGAAGTCACATATTTAGGCCGCATTTTGACTGAAAAGGGGCGCATTTTTGGTGACAAGCAAAAAGAAGGCGTTGCCCGAGCCCTAAAACCAATAACAAAGAAGTAAATGATGTCCCTTATAGGTGTACGCAATTATTGCCAGGCATGGATTGCAAAGTACTTAGAAATCACACGACTATTGCTGGACATCATTTATGACAAGCCAATGACATTTGAGGAAAAAAAAAATGTTTGAACACTTGAGGTTGACAAGCTTTTGAACTTGTCAAGTGTGAACTCATTGATTAAGATGTATTAGCACTACCAAATTACTATGAGCCATTTGAGCAAACAGTGACTGCAAAAAATGGTTTCATGACCTTGTGTGGCTGCAGACGCGCAGGGCTCATGAAATCACTTGCATATTAGTCACAACAATTGGATCAAGCAGCCTTCACCCACCACATTCACATTGCACGGCGACCTAATTGTCACATTACACTGATAAGGTGCGCTCAGCCCAGCGTCACTTTTTCCCGCACCAGTAGAAGGCACACCACACGACTGTGGAAGCCGAGTCCAAATTACCACCAAACAGCGACCTGACCTCTTGGACACCTTTCTCCCGACTGGAGAGACAGTTTTTTGACGGCCGCAAAGGGGTGGGAATTTTTTTTTGAACAAAGCATTTTGTTTCAAGGGATATTAAAATCTGTATGTGCAGGACAAGCAGCAGAAACTTCTGTGCTGATCCAGAATTGTAAGATGTTTTCTAAAAAACATTTTACAATTTGGACTGACTGCCAAGATATATGTTTATGTGTTCTGTCGACATTGGGCAAACGGCGTTTTAAAAAATCACAAAAGATGAAAGAAAAGTTGTGCATAAAGCACGTCTAAATAAGTATTTGTAAATGCAAAATTTTCTGAACAGAAAATGAAACGATTACAATTGAATACTGCCTCGCAGACAATGCAGCAAGGGGTAATGCACACACACACACACACACACACGCAGCAAATCAACTTGACAATTTGATCTCACGCCAGGGAAAAATACACCACTAATTGAATGCACACATTGGGAGAAAAAAGGTGCAAACATTGCTGAGGAGTAGAGGAGTAACATGAGTGACACATGTGTGTCAACAGGGGGAAGTATGATATGAAATTGTTCCCACATATAGACTTTTCAACAAAAAACTTTTTTTTAGACAAAGTGTTAGTTGTTTGGGTTGCAATATTGTTTGGTTATAATTAATGTGTTTTCAAAATGGATTACGTTGTTTCCAACAACACATGATGATGTTAAAACAGTTGGAAAAAGTGTTGTGTAATCGAATTATCCTGACATTTGGAATTTCAAGAGTGATTTAAAGTGAAAATGATGCATTTTGTGAATAATGTTTGTAACAAGTGGGACAGTTGTTGCAAAATTGACTCAAAGCGTCATTTTGCATACAGTCTGCAGGACGTGTGGAACGCACGAATGGAACTGACTTATCAAGACAAAGAAAAAAAAAAGAGACAATGGCCAGACTGTGTTTCAATCACAGCAATGAGGATAGTGCCAGCCGAAGGAAGGACACTATCCCCTTTTTATCCTATATGGCCTCACACATAGACTCTCAGGTTCATCAGAACCACCAGCGACTGGCACATCTGTCCCAGTCCACATGAAAGACATGTTTGACCACAATTACTGGCCAGTGTGTTTTGATCCACAGATAAACCACGTCCATGTGGGAGACCAACTCTTCCTCAAGGTGCTGAAACGACCTCGTTGGGACAGTGAACGCTGGGACGGCCCTCATCAGGTGATTGCAGTGACCCCGACGGCAGCAAAGGTCGAGGGGCGTGGCGGCTGGAACCATCAGTCGCAGTGCAAGCTTCTCCGGTCCCTGCTGAAGGCTGAGCGACGCAAGTCCCTTGGAGAGGATCTCCACCACGTACACTCCAATGTACCAACAAAAGACCACAGTTGGAAAGAGGGTTTTCCGTGGCAAACACACCCCTCTCGGAAGGATGGAGCAAGCCGCCGAACAGCAACTGGGCACTGCCCTGTCGACCAGATGCATCATCTACTTCCTTGCAGGGCTGTGCCTGGTCAGCGCACAACCTCGAGACCAGGACAACGTCAAACGCAGACGAGTTGCACAGGCGCAGACTGCTGACTACACGCACATCAAATAAAACCTGCAGCCTCTGAAAAAACGCTCAAGGTCACTGATTCATGTAACTTGCATCACAGAAAAGAGTTGCAGTTGTGAATGTTTGATGTTCCGGGTTTATTTTGTACATACATGTATTGGACCAAAAACTGCATTAGTTTTGCTTTATTATCTTTTAATTGTTATTATTTTTTTGGGCTTCTCGTTCGGGGCATGGGTTTCTACCCTTTTCTCCAAGAATTTTTGAGTTTTTGGGTAGTTTTTCTCCCCCCTCAAGCGACAGCCTTTGATGATGAGATTTGAAACTTGATAAACAGGAGGGATATGTTAAAGAAATTTAAGTTTGTATGTTCATCTGTTAGTTTTGTTGTTTAGTTTGTCATCTTAGCAAGTTTCAAACTATAACTAATCTTACAGGCCCCCTTTGTTGCACATGCATTCGTATCTTTCTGGCCTCTAATTAAACTTTCGACAGCTACGGGTGCCAGGTACGGCCTCCTCGCGAATGTGACTCCCCAACGCCAGAACCCTTTTCTGTAAACACCTCCCTTGGGGTGTTGATGACCTCTTTAACCCTTCGTAGATAATGTTGGGGCCCGAGGCCTCTTAAGGCTGTAACTTCTGCATTTAGGGAGGTCCAACACAAGGCTTGGTATTTCTAAAGCAACAATATCGTCATGGCCATAAAATAAGTTCAACACGTTAAGCCTTGTGAAAATACACTACACAGGTCAAATGAAGTTCAGAGTGAACTTTTGCTGTTAGAATAAGCAGAAGTATGAACAAAAGGTGTCTTGTAAGCTGAAACCGTTAGAATAGGCAGGAAGAGGGTGGGCAAGTGGGATGGAGTCAAATGTCAAGTTTTCCATTCTGTATGTATTGCATATTCAAATTGCTTATGCTGATGCAAATAAAAACCATGTGTGCAGTCGAACACGCTGGCTTCGCCTCGGAGTTCGAGGGCTGCCCCGCGCGTAAATGACAGACAATCTTGGCTGGTTGATTCATTTGTTCAGGCTTGTTTTGATAGAAACATCCTTAACAGGAAGGTGCTCCTCTACGGCTTAACTGCCACGCACGCCGGCCGGAGCTCTGGTACGGTCCGAACCGCGCGAAACGTCGCCTCCGATCGTGCCCGGGGGAACGTGCTCTTCTTCGTCCACTCTCCTCTTCGCCCACGCTCTTCTTCGGCGCACGCCGGCCGTCTAACCGCTCCAGCGCCCTGTCGTGCCGCTCGGCGAAACTACAATGCCCCCGAATATTTTTTAGACCCGCGAAGCACTGAACCCACGAAAGGTGAACCGCGAAGTAGCGAGGGTTCACTGTATGTATAAGACCAAGACCTACAAAAAAGTCTCTTGGAGCAATGAGCTAGGTTTTACAGGAAGTCGGCCACTTTGAATTTACTTAAAAGGGGGCGGGTCACCACAATGGACTTTGTGTAGAAATTATTATTGGGGCCCGAGCAGCGACCGCGGCAAGGTCCCTATTGTTTTTGTAGAAATTATTATTAGGGCCCGAGCAGCGACCGCTACGAGGTCCCCATTGTTTTTGTCGAAATCATTATTATTTTTATTATTATTATTAGGGCCCGAGCAGTGGCCGCTGCGATGTCCCTATTGTTTTTCTAGAAATTGTTATTAGGGCCCGAGCTGCGACGGCGGCGAGGTCCCTATTGTTTTTGTAGAAATTATTATTAGGGCCCGAGCAGCGACCGCTACGAGGTCCCCATTAACCGCGATAACCGAGGGTTCACTGTATTACTCTTACTCGATCTTGGCGCCGCTTTTGACACTTGATCATAACATATTATTAAAACGCCTTGAAACTTGTGTTGGCATTTCAGGTTCAGCGCTTTCTTGGATTAATTCGTATCTGTCGGAGACGACGCACCGTGTAATTTATGGCAATGCGTCTTCTGATCTTTGTAAGATCACACGCGGAGTTCCGCAGGGATTGGTACTAGATGCTACCGCTTGGTGATATTATACGGAAATATCACATTAGTTTTCATTGTTATGCTGATGATACGCAATTATACATGCCGTTGGATATAACGAATCCGTGTGATTGCTATAAATTAGAGGCATGCCTTGCCGAAATTAAACTATGAATGTCTTTCAATATTTTGCGTCTTAACTCAGATAAAACCGAGATGCTGATCATTGGACCAGCGCGTCATCTGTACCTTTTTCAAAGACACCACTATGAGTATCGATAAATTGCCCAAAAGGATTCAACAAAAAATCTCGGTCTTATATTTGACACAACTATGTCGTTTCAAATGCACATTAAAAATATTACTAGAACTGCATTTGTTCATCTGCGTAACATTGCTAAAATTCGCCCAATTCTATCAACTTGTGATGCAAAAATCTTAATCCATGCGTTTGTTACGTCTCGCCTCGACTATTGTAACGTTTTGCTCTCGGGTCTCCCCATGTCTAGTATTAAAAGTTAGTTCAAAATGCAGCAGCTAGACTCTTGACTAGAACGAGAAAGTTTGATCATATTACCCCGATACTTGCCAATTTGAATTGGCTTCCGGTCCACTTGAGATGTGATTTTAAAGTTCTGCTACTTGCCTATAAAATATTGCATGGCTTAGCACCTTCCTATCTCGTTGACCTCGTGGTACCATATGTTCCGTCCCGAAACCTTCGCTCACAAAATGCTGGTCTTTTAGTGATCCCGCGAGCCAAAAAGAAGTCCACAGGTTCTAGAGCGTTCTCTATTCGGGCACCAATGCTTTGGAATGTACTACCCTCAGGTATTAGAGGCGCCACCTCAGTAGAAATGTTCAAAACACTATTAAAGACGCATTTATACTCTTGTGCATTTAGTTGAACTATTTGTTGGCCTGTTTACTGCCGCTTTTTCTCTTATCTTCTCTTTTCTGCCCCCTTTTCCCCAGCTGGGGGATTAGGTGACGGTGACCCACTAGGAAGTTTAAGGCATTGACAAACTGGGCATGCACCTGTTCCAGTGATGTCGTCTTCCTGCAGCGTGTTCCAGTGATGTCGTCTTCCTGCAGCGCGACATTTATTTATATACTTTAGCATCTAATTTAATTATTTGTTGGCCTGTTTACTGCCGCTTCTCCTCTTTTCTGCCCCCTCTTCCCCTGCTTGGGAATTAGGTGATGGTGACCTGCTATGAAGATTACGGCACTGACCAACCGGGGAGGGACCTGCTCTGCCGAAGTCGTCTTCATGCAGCACCTCTTCTGATTTCCCTATATTTCAGCACTTCGTTGAACTACTTGTTGGCCTGTTTACTATTTCTGTTCTTTTTTTCTGTTCCCAATTCCACAGCTTGGGAATTAGGTGATGGTGATTCACTTGGAAGTGGCTGTTCTGAATTTACCCCAAACTGACTATTTCAAGATCAAAGGCTCAACCTCGGATATGCTGCCATGGCGATTACGGTCCTGGATGAGGACCCACTCCACTAAAGTCATCTTCCTGCAGCACTTCATTTAATTGACTCTCACATTATCTCATCTAACATTGTATAGCATCATTGTATGTGTCAAATGTTGCCCACTTGGCATCCAAAGCAGCCTGGTCATCCTGGAAGGGGGTTTCCCCCCCCATCTGTGGTCCCTTCTCAAGTTTCTCACTTTTCCCCCAATGGGGTTTTGAGTTTTTCCTTGCCCTCCTGGGGGTTAAGATCAGTGGATGTTGATTGTGGTTATGTAAAGCCCTTTGAGACTGTCTGTGATTAAGGCTATACACATAAAATTGACTTGACTCGACTTGGACCAGAATAGAAGTGGATGAGGAAAAAGGGAGGGGCGGTGTTGACTGATATTGTGCAGATGGAAGTAGGCTGAGGAGTAACATGAGTGACACATGTGTGTCAACAGGGGGAAGTATGATATGAAATTGTTCCCACATATAGACTTTTCAACAAAAAACTTTTTTTTAGACAAAGTGTTAGTTGTTTGGGTTGCAATATTGTTTGTTATAATTAATGTGTTTTTCAAAATGGATTACGTTGTTTCCAACAACACATGATGATGTTAAAACAGTTGGAAAAAGTCTTGTGTAATCGAATTATCCTGACATTTGGAATTTCAAGAGTGATTTAAAGTGAAAATGATGCATTTTGTGAATAATGTTTGTAACAAGTGGGACAGTTGTTGCAAAATTGACTCAAAGCGTCATTTTGCATACAGTCTGCAGGACTTGTGGAACGCACGAATGGAACTGACTTATCAAGACAAAGAAAAAAAAAAGAGACAATGGCCAGACTGTGTTTCAATCACAGCAATGAGGATAGTGCCAGCCGAAGGAAGGACACTATCCCCTTTTTATCCTATATGGCCTCACACATAGACTCTCAGGTTCATCAGAACCACCAGCGACTGGCACATCTGTCCAGTCCACATGAAAGACATGTTTGACCACAATTACTGGCCAGTGTGTTTTGATCCACAGATAAACCACGTCCATGTGGGAGACCAACTCTTCCTCAAGGTGCTGAAACGACCTCGTTGGGACAGTGAACGCTGGGACGGCCCTCATCAGGTGATTGCAGTGACCCCCGACGGCAGCAAAGGTCGAGGGGTCGTGGCGGCTGGAACCATCAGTCGCAGTGCAAGCTTCTCCGGTCCCTGCTGAAGGCTGAGCGACGCAAGTCCCTTGGAGAGGATCTCCACCACGTACACTCCAATGTACCAACAAAAGACCACAGTTGGAAAGAGGGTTTTCCGTGGCAAACACACCCCTCTCGGAAGGATGGAGCAAGCCGCCGAACAGCAACTGGGCACTGCCCTGTCGACCAGATGCATCATCTACTTCCTTGCAGGGCTGTGCCTGGTCAGCGCACAACCTCGAGACCAGGACAACGTCAAACGCAGACGAGTTGCACAGGCGCAGACTGCTGACTACACGCACATCAAATAAAACCTGCAGCCTCTGAAAAAACGCTCAAGGTCACTGATTCATGTAACTTGCATCACAGAAAAGAGTTGCAGTTGTGAATGTTTGATGTTCCGGGTTTATTTTGTACATACATGTATTGGACCAAAAACTGCATTAGCTTTGCTTTATTATCTTTTAATTGTTATTATTTTTTTGGGCTTCTCGTTCGGGCATGGGTTTCTACCCTTTTCTCCAAGAATTTTTGAGTTTTTGGGTAGTTTTTCTCCCCCCTCAAGCGACAGCCTTTGATGATGAGATTTGAAACTTGATAAACAGGAGGGATATGTTAAAGAAATTTAAGTTTGTATGTTCACTGTTAGTTTTGTTGTTTAGTTTGTCATCTTAGCAAGTTTCAAACTATAACTAATCTTACAGGCCCCTTTGTTGCACATGCATTCGTATCTTTCTGGCCTCTAATTAAACTTTCGACAGCTACGGGTGCCAGGTACGGCCTCCTCGCGAATGTGACTCCCCAACGCAGAACCCTTTTCTGTAAACACCTCCCTTGGGTGTTGATGACCTCTTTAACCCTTCGTAGATAATGTTGGGGCCCGAGGCCTCTTAAGGCTGTAACTTCTGCATTTAGGGAGGTCCAACACAAGGCTTGGTATTTCTAAAGCAACAATATCGTCATGGCCATAAAATAAGTTCAACACGTTAAGCCTTGTGAAAATACACTACACAAAGGTCAAATGAAGTTCAGAGTGAACTTTTGCTGTTAGAATAAGCAGAAGTTATGAACAAAAGTGTCTTGTAAGCTGAAACCGTTAGAATAGGCAGGAAGAGGGTGGGCAAGTGGGATGGAGTCAATGTCAAGTTTTCCATTCTGTATGTATTGCTATTCAATTGCTTATGCTGATGCAAATAAAAACCATGTGTGCAGTCGAACACGCTGGCTTCGCCTCGGAGTTCGAGGGCTGCCCCGCGCGTTAATGACAGACAATCTTGGCTGGTTGTTCATTTGTTCAGGCTTGTTTTGATAGAACTTCTTAACAGGAAGGTGCTCCTCTACGGCTTAACTGCCTCACGCCGGCCGGAGGTCTGGTACGGTCCGAACCGCGCGAAACGTCGCCTACCCGATCGTGTCCGGGGGAACGTGCTCTTCTTCGTCCCACTCTCCTTCGCCCACGCTCTTCTTCGGCGCACGCCGGCCGTCTAACCGCTCCAGCGCCCTGTCGTGCCGCTCGGCGAAACTACAATGCCCCCGAATATTTTTTAGACCCGCGAAGCACTGAAACCCCGACGGAAAGCCGCAGAGTAGCGAGGGTTTAGACTGTGTAAGACAAGCTACAAAAAGGTCTCTTGGAGCAATGAGCTAGGTTTTACAGGAAGTCGGCCACTTTGAATTTACTTAAAAGGGGCGGGTCACCACAATGGACTTTGTGTAGAAATTATTATTGGGGGCCCGAGCAGCGACCGCTACGAGGTCCCCATTGTTTTTGTCGAAATCATTATTATTTTTATTATTATTATTAGGGCCCGAGCAGTGGCCGCTGCGATGTCCCTATTGTTTTTCTAGAAATTGTTATTAGGGCCCGAGCTGCGACGGCGGCGAGGTCCCTATTGTTTTTGTAGAAATTATTATTAGGGCCCGAGCAGCGACCGCTACGAGGTCCCCATTAACCGCGATAACCGAGGGTTCACTGTATTACTCTTACTCGATCTTGGCGCCGCTTTTGACACTTGATCATAACATATTATTAAAACGCCTTGAAACTTGTGTTGGCATTTCAGGTTCAGCGCTTTCTTGGATTAATTCGTATCTGTCGGAGACGACGCACCGTGTAATTCATGGCAATGCGTCTTCTGATCTTTGTAAGATCACACGCGGAGTTCCGCAGGGATTGGTACTAGATGCTACCGCTTGGTGATATTATACGGAAATATCACATTAGTTTCATTGTTATGCTGATGATACGCAATTATACATGCCGTTGGATATAACGAATCCGTGTGATTGCTATAAATTAGAGGCATGCCTTGCCGAAATTAAACTATGAATGTCTTTCATATTTTGCGTCTTAACTCAGATAAAACGAGATGCTGATCATTGGACCAGCGCGTCATCTGTACCTTTTTCAAAGACACCACTATGAGTATCGATAAATTGCCCAAAAGGATTCAACAAAAAATCTCGGTCTATATTTGACACAACTATGTCGTTTCAAATGCACATTAAAAATATTACTAGAACTGCATTTGTTCATCTGCGTACATTGCTAAAATTCGCCCAATTCTATCAACTTGTGATGCAAAATCTTAATCCATGCGTTTGTTACGTCTCGCCTCGACTATTGTAACGTTTTGCTCTCGGGTCTCCCCATGTCTAGTATTAAAAGTTAGTTCAAAATGCAGCAGCTAGACTCTTGACTAGAACGAGAAAGTTTGATCATATTACCCCGATACTTGCCAATTTGAATTGGCTTCCGGTCCACTTGAGATGTGATTTTAAAGTTCTGCTACTTGCCTATAAAATATTGCATGGCTTAGCACCTTCCTATCTCGTTGACCTCGTGGTACCATATGTTCCGTCCCGAAACCTTCGCTCACAAAATGCTGGTCTTTTAGTGATCCCGCGAGCCAAAAAGAAGTCCACAGGTTCTAGAGCGTTCTCTATTCGGGCACCAATGCTTTGGAATGTACTACCCTCAGGTATTAGAGGCGCCACCTCAGTAGAAATGTTCAAAACACTATTAAAGACGCATTTATACTCTTGTGCATTTAGTTGAACTATTTGTTGGCCTGTTTACTGCCGCTTTTTCTCTATCTTCTCTTTTCTGCCCCCTTTTCCCGGCTGGGGGATTAGGTGACGGTGACCCACTAGGAAGTTTAAGGCATTGACAAACTGGGCATGCACCTGTTCCAGTGATGTCGTCTTCCTGCAGCGCGACATTTATTTATATACTTTAGCATCTAATTTAATTATTTGTTGGCCTGTTTACTGCGCTTCTCCTCTTTTCTGCCCCCTCTTCCCTGCTTGGGGAATTAGGTGATGGTGACCTGCTATGAAGATTACGGCACTGACCAACCGGGGAGGGACCTGCTCTGCCGAAGTCGTCTTCATGCAGCACCTCTTCTGATTTCCCTATATTTCAGCACTTCGTTGAACTACTTGTTGGCCTGTTTACTATTTCTGTTCTTTTTTTTCTGTTCCCAATTCCACAGCTTGGGAATTAGGTGATGGTGATTCACTTGGAAGTGGCTGTTCTGAATTTACCCCAAACTGACTATTTCAAGATCAAAGGCTCAACCTCGGATATGCTGCCATGGCGATTACGGTCCTGGATGAGGACCCACTCCACTAAAGTCATCTTCCTGCAGCACTTCATTTAATTGACTCTCACATTATCTCATCTAACATTGTATAGCATCATTGTATGTGTCAAATGTTGCCACTTGGCATCCAAAGCAGCCTGGTCATCCTGGAAGGGGGTTTCCCCCCCATCTGTGGTCCCTTCTCAAGTTTTCTCACTTTTCCCCAATGGGGTTTTGAGTTTTTCCTTGCCCTCCTGGGGGTTAAGATCAGTGGATGTTGATTGTGGTTATGTAAAGCCCTTTGAGACTGTCTGTGATTATGGGCTATACACATAAAATTGACTTGACTCGACTTGGACCAGAATAGAAGTGGATGAGGGAAAAAGGGAGGGGCGGTGTTGACTGATATTGTGCAGATGGAAGTAGGCTGACCGGGTTGTGTTATTATTGCTTATGGAAAGATAGAGTGCTGTCAAGGATGACACCCAGACTCTTGACCTGAGGGGATGGGAAAACAATGGTGGGGCCAACAGGAATGGGAAAACTGCCAACTTTGGATTGTATTGATTTTGTACTGAAAAGAATAACTTCTGTTTTGTCGCTGTTAAGCCTCATGAAATTATTAGAAAACCAGTCATTGATTTCAGATAGACAGGAGGTGACGGAGGTGGGAGGGAGTGATATGCTGGGTTTGCAGGAGAACTAGAGCTGGGTGTCATCCGCGAAGCAATGGAAAGCGATATTGAATTTCGGAAAATTCTGCCAAGGGGAAGGAGGTATATGATAAATAATAGGGGGGCCAGGACCGAGCCTTGGGGCAAACTGAGGTGACTGGGAGGGACTTTGATGAGAAATATTTAAGCTGGATGAACTGAGTGCGGTCTTTGAAGTATGAATGGAACCAGTTGAGGGCGGTGTGGGTGATGCCGATGGAAGAAAGTCTTTTGAGAAGGATGGTGTGTGAGATGGTGTCAAAGGCCGCAGTCAGGTTAAGAAGGATGACAATGGAGAATGAATCTGAGTCAGCTGCAATGAGGAGAGCAGAGGTGACCTTGAGTAGAGTTGATTCAGTGCTGTGAAGTGCACGGAAACCGGACTGAAAGGGTTATTGCAGGTGAGATGAGAGTGGAGTTGAGTGGCGACTACATTATCTAGGACTTTTGAAATGAATGGTAGGTAGGAAATAGGGGCGGAGGTTCAGGAAATAGTACTGAGCGGCTTTTTCTTAATCTCATGAGAAAATTGTACTTGGGCAAGCACAGTCGAAAAGAGTCGTGCGTTATCTCAGCCCAGCCTCACATTCTTCCCCCGGCACGGGTCTACGTCCAAGGGAAGGTCCTCTCCAGATTAATCATTGTCTGGATGGTTGATTCCCAGCTGGTCCCCAAGACTGGTATTCCACGGCTGGCCTTCTCCGGCGGGCAGTCTCTCCGTCTCTCCTGCTGGTATTCCCCTGTAATCTTGTCAGTGTGCATGTATGTGTGCTCCAAAATCAAATTATGTCTTTCAGAATGTGTTTTTGCAATGCGTCCCCCTTGAACCCTCCAATCAATCAATCAAATTTTATTTATAAGAGCACTTTTCATACATAAAATGCGGCTCAAAGTGCTGTACAATAAAAACATCCAAATTACAACGAAAAACTAAAACCATTCCACCCACTCAACATAAACACAAGACACATCCACATACACGCCTGAACTCGCACACACACAGAACACTCGCATTCACACAACTTAATAAACCATCTTAGTAGAAAGACAGGGTAAGGCACAGAGAAACCATATGAGAAATGTACCCAGGGTCGGTCATCCGCGCTGAGAGGGATGACGGCTCACGCCCACAGGGGAGCTGCGCCAACACACAGACCCCTAGCCCAGACTGACCGGGGTAGACCCTACACATAGTGCAGAGGGCCCCGGTCCGCCGGGCCTAAGGAGCCTCCGGGATGAAGCCCCCTGTGAGAAGGCCAGCCACACCTCCCAGCGCGGAGGCCCCCCTTGAGGAAACACTGGAGCTAAAATATATAAAAGAAAATGATAATGCTAAACAAAAAAGAAGCTAAAATTAAAGGACAATAATATAAAAAGACGAAGCTAAAATATATAAGAAAAAATTATGATACTAAAAGACAGAGAAGAAGCTAAAAATTAAAAGACAATAATATAAAACGACGCAGCTAAAATATATAAGAAAAATGATGATACTAAAAGACAAAGAAGCTGAAAAAAAATTAAAGACAATGATAATATATAAAATGACAATCCTGAATTAAAAGACTAAGATAAATTATTTAAAAGCCAAACAAAAAAGGTGAGTCTTGAGCAGGGGTGGGCAATTATTTTTTCCATGGGGCCACATAAGAAACATTAAATATTGTGGAGGGCCGGGCCAAAAGGCTGAACTCAATTCTGCATAATATTAATTGTATTTCTTTTTTAAAAAGCAGTAAATAGCACTGTTTTGACAAGCTGGCATTAAAGTTAAGCAATGAAACTAAATACCAAATAAACTGAAAAAATGAGGTTGCCTTACAAAAATGTATTCATTCAAATTTCTCAACACAATGGTAGACATAATATTAACATTTTTTACTATTTGTGACTCATATTAGTAAACATATTCTGTCACATTCACTTCAAAACACATTTTGAGTTCCATATACTGTTGGATAGTTGTGTAAAGGTTCTGAGCATTTTAAAGACATCACAATATTGTCTTTTTGCACCAAACATTAAGCAAGATACAACATATTGACTGTCACTGAACTGTGATTTTGAGAAAAAGTGTCCCAGTTCATTGTTATCTGGTGCCGTTTTTATATTTCTCTGCATGTTTCGTCTGGTAATGCCGACTCAAATTGTAGTCCTTCAACACGGCGATCTGCTCCCCGCAAACTAAACACACAGCTTTACCTCTAACTTCAGTAAATAAATACTTCGCTGTTCAATTTTTGTTGAAAATTCTACATTCGGCATCTACCTTTCTTTTTGTAGCCTGAGCGGACATTTTTGAGGACGAACGTTGTCTTGTTGTGATTCAATCGCGCGCATGTCTTGATAAACGCATTACGTCATTATGTGCGACGCACATTGTGCGGGAATAAAAAAAAAAAACAATTTCAGAATAAAAGCAGTGCAGCTTTCGCCCATGAATGAGGTGAAATTAAAAAGTATGTTTATTTTGAAATTTCCAATTAACCTTACACTCGCGGTCAGAGTCAACCAAAGGTATGTGGCCCGGGCCATACAATGCCCAGGTCTGTCATACGGGCCAGTCAGTGCCACCCGGCGGGCCGGATGTGGCCCGCGGGCCGTGCAATGCCCAGGTCTGGTCTTGAGCCTCCTTTTAAAAATATCAACAGTCTCTGCGGACCTGATGTCCTCCGGCAGGCTATTCCATAGACGAGGACCAGAATGGCTGAATGCAGCCTCGCCATGTGTTCCAGTCCTCACCCGAGGAATAATTAACAGGCCGGTGCCAGAGGACCTCAGGGTCCGCGAGGATGGCCCAAGACCGTTAAGGCATTTAAAAACTAATTGAAGAACCTTAAAATCAATCCTGAAACACACGGGGAGCCAATGCAGCGATTTTAAAACTAAATCCAGTGCCCAATTTGGTATGTTTGCATCTCTATGTCCTATGTGGAGAATGTGCTTTGTCATATTTGTCCATGAAGTGCTGTCTGGCTTGTCATCAGTTTGTAATGTGCAGACTGAATATGTATGATGTGAATGTGAGTGTAGGTCATGAAAATACTATGTTCACACATTTATAAACTAAGTAATATAACTTTAGCATGTGAAAATAATATCATAAATCAGTAAAGACCATGACTACAATCAGTCATTCCTATGCGTAGTAGAATTAGAATTAGAATTAGAAATCCCTTTATTGTCATTGTACTCAAGTGTGCAACGAGATTAGAAGGCTCCCCTCTCCAGTGCAATACAACAATAAGACAGACAAATATATAAATTAGATTAATAAATAAGAGAGTGCAATGGAATTTAGTACAGAATAGGGTATATAAAAACACATCACGATGCTGTTCTGCAAGGTAAGGGTGTTCTCGTGTGTGTGTGAGAGTTCAGAATGGAGATGGCTCTCGGAAAGCAACTGTTTCTCAGTCTATTGGTCCTCGATTTGATGCATCTGTAGCGCCTGCCAGAGGGCAACAGGTCGAACAGGTGTGAGTTTGGGTGGGTATTGTCTTTGACGATGTTGAGAGCCCTTCTGAGGCACCGGGCGGTGTAGATGTCCGACAGTGAGGGGAGAGGGCAGCCAATAATCCTTTGCGCTGTTTTGACTGTCCTCTGGAGCCTCACTCTGTCGGCCTCAGTGCAGCCGCTGTACCAGGTGGAGACACAGTACGTCAACAGGCTCTCAATGGACGAGTGGTAGAAGGCTAGCAGCAGCTTCCTGTCCAGGTTGAATTTCCTGAGGACTCTCAGGAAGTGCAGACGCTGGTGGACCTTCTTTACCACTGCTGTGGTGTTGTGAGTCCAAGAAAGGTCGTCGGAGATCTGTACTCCCAGGAACTTGAACGTGTGGACCCTCTCCACACACACGCCTTCGATGCAGAGGGGGGGCGGCACCGTCTTGTTCCTCCTGAAGTCGACGACAATCTCCTTTGTTTTTGCAGTGTTAAGGTGCAGTCTGTTGTCCTTGCACCAAGCTGTCAGTCTCTTTACCTCCTCTCTGTAGGCTGTCTCGTCACCTTCCGAGATCAGACCGACCACTGTCGCGTCGTCAGCAAACTTGACGATGGTGTTGTTGCCATGGGCCGGGCTGTAGTCGTAGGTGTAGAGGGCGTATAGGAGAGAGCTCAGCACGCATCCTTGAGGGGAACCGGTGCTCAGCATGCAGGTGGAGGACGTGTAGGGGCCGAGCAACACAGTCTGGGGTCTGTTGGTCAGAAAGTCCTTAATCCAGATGCGTGTGAGGGCAGGGAGGCCGAGAATGTCAAGTTTGGCGACGTGGATGTCTGGGATGATTGTGTTGAATGCCAAGCTGTAGTCCACAAAGAGCATCCTTGCATAGCTCTGCTGTTGTTCCAGGTGGCCCAGCACAACATGCAGAGCAGTGTTGATGGCGTCCTCAGTGGATCTGTTAGCCCAGTATGCAAACTGGTAGGGGTCCAGAGTGGGAGGAAGGCAGTCCCTGATGTGCTGGAGAACCAGCCTCTCGAAGCACTTCATGATGACTGGTGTGAGAGCAACAGGACGGTAGTCATTCAGGTGGACGGCTGGTGACTTTTTGGGGACAGGAATAATGATGGAAGTTTTCAAGCAGGAGGGGATGACTGCTTGAGCCAGGGAGCGGTTGAAGATCCTGCAGAATACATGTGACAGTTGGTGGGCACATGTTTTGAGGACCTTGCCTGGTATTCCGTCGGGTCCAGTAGCTTTCCTGGGGTTAACAGCCAGGAGCGCGCGCCTCACATCGTGTTCCTCTACGGTGAGTGGGGGGGAGTTGGAGCATGAAGTGCGGGGGTGTGACGGTTGGGGCGAGTCAAAGCGAGCAAAGAAGCAGTTAAGCTCCTCTGCCAGCGATGCACTCGGGTCTGCAGAGGTCGTGCTGCTGCCACGGAAGTTGGTGATGCTCCGTAGACCCTGCCACACCTCCCGTGGTCTGTTACTGGCAAGGTGGGCCTCCAGCCTCCCCTTGTAGGTTGCCTTGGCTAGCTTGATGCCTTTGCTCAGGTCAGCACGAGCCACCCTGTACTGGGCTTTGTCGCCTGACCTGAAGGCAGCGTCACGGGCCTTGAGGAGAGAGCGAACCCTGCTGGACATCCAGGGCTTCGCATTTGGGAAGGTCCGTATAGTCCTGTGTAGGGACACAGTTTCCATGCAGAACTTGATGTAGTCCACTACACAATGTGTGTAGACATCAAGGTCCTGATGATCAAAGAGGCCCCAGTTTGTGTCTTGAAAGCAGTCCTGTAATTCACTCATGGCGCCGTCACGCCAGGTTTTCACAGTCTTTGTGGTGGGCCTGAATCTGCGCCTGAGAGGGATGTATGCAGGTGCGAGCTGCAAGGACAGGTGGTCTGACTGGCCGAGGGGGGCGAGTGGGAGGGCCCTGTATGCGTGCTTGATGTTCGAGTACACATGGTCGAGAGTGTTGTCTCCCCTCGTTGGGCACTTGACATGCTGGTGAAACTCTGGGAGTACAGTCTTTAAATTGGCCTTATTAAAGTCTCCCGCTACTACGTGAACGCCATCAGGGTGGGCCCGCTGATGTTTATTGATGACGCACGCGAGTAGCGAGAGCGCCGTGCTAGTGCTAGCGTCGGGAGGGATGTAAACAGCTGTGACAATCACGACCGTTAGCTCCCTCGGGAGAAAATAAGGCCGGCATTTAACGGACATGAACTCGATGTCGGGGGAAGAGTGCTTCTCGACGATCGTGCTATCGCCGCACCAGTTCTCATGCACGTAAACACAGAGCCACCCCGCCCCGTCTCTTACCGGTGTCCCTTGTCCGATCCGCGCGATGTAGCGAGCGCCCGGCCAGCTGGATGCTAGCATCGGGGACGTCTGCGTGCAGCCAGGATTCCGTGACGACGATCACACTGCTGTCTCGCACATAGCGGTTTCCCAGGATTTGTAATCCCAGGTCGTCGATTTTGTGGACCACGGATCTGGCGTTGGTGAGGTACAGACTCGGCAGTGGTTGCCTATGGGGCTGCCGTCGCAGCCGTTGCAAGACACCGGACCTGCAGCCCCGCTTCTGCTTCCTCTCTCTGCGTCGCCTGCGCCGCCTCCCGGTCCCGATGACAAGCCACGGTGAGCCGGGCAGCCTCGCCAGTTCGTCCGGAATTTTGCGATCATAGCATATTCAGTAAATATAAACCTGCTAAATTAAATAATTGACATTCTGTCCCATAAATGTTTAAAATGCCGGTAATTGCCATACAATCCTTCAAGGGTCGACGAGCGATGTTCGGGAGGAGGAGCAGTGGTGGTGGTGCGTTTCCCTCGGGCATGTGTCGGTAAATCCAGCGGAGTTCAGCGGCAGTGGATTGAAGTTGTCCTGACACAGGTTGATGACATGACAGGAACAGGCAGAAGTGCGAGAAGCAGACTGGCCTGCGGGTCCACATGGCAGACAGGTGCTAACTTTGATAGGTAAGCTAAACTTTAGCCACAGTAGACGCGTCAGCGACTATGCAATCGGTGGGTGGCATTCATGAGAATCGGGATCGCTCAACATACAGATAATAATAAATAAAATCACTGTAACTGGAGGGATTGTAAACTGCTAAAGCAGGTACAACAAGCGGATCCAAAAAATTTCTGAGAGTTACCGGTGAGCAGTGGCAGCCAAACGTGCCAGCGTCCACTCAACCGGGAGTTGATTCAATATTCACAATATTTTATTATTTTGTCGTACAGTTGTTTAAAAATGGCTCGCTATCGCCCCCTAGAAAAAAAAAAACAACAAAAAAAAACAGCCCCATATCTCTGTTTCACCAAACTGAAAATTTGATGAAGTGTGTACAAAGCCAAGACCTAATAAAAAGTCTCATGGAGCCGTATGCTAAATTGAACAGGAAGTCGGCCATTCTAAATTTATCAGAATCCGAAATCCTTTTATTGTCATTGTACAGTGTGCAACAAGATTAGGGAGCTCCCCTCTCCAGTGCAATACAACAATAATTTAATCAAATATATAAATTAGATAAATAAGAGAATAAATATTGTGATGGAAAATAGTATGAAATTGGAGAAATACAACACAATACGTCGCTGTTCAGCAAGGTAAGGGTGGTCGTGTGTGTGTGCATGTGTGTGAGAGTTCAGAATGGTGATGGCTCTCGGAAAGAAAATGTTTTTCAGTCTATTAGTCTTTGATTTGATGCACCTGTAGTGCCTGCCAACAAATTTACTTCAAACATTGACGAGGCTTTGAAAACAAAAGCTGCTCTAACTTTAACTACAAGCAAATTCCTCTTGAAGATTCCTCACGTTATTTCTCGGAAATATTTCACATTTCCAACGTGCCAGTACCCCAACGTTGTCCGGGTGGCGAGGGCCCTTTATAGCTGCTCGCAGCTCTAGTTTTTAATTAATTTTTTTAAATCAATGGTGATGACAGTGAAATATGTCTTGTCTGGTATCATGATAGCTGGAGGATATTTTGTCATGATATTTTAGTCAGGCCTGATAACAGTGATGTATGCTGATTTAAGGCTACTTTTATTTTGAAATGCCGTATCACATTTTGGTGGGACCGCATTTGATGGACAACTGGGGTTGTCTAGTGTCCCCCAAAATGGGTCTGATATCACGATAGCTCGAGGGTATTTTGAAATGATTATTTTAAAATCAGTGTTGATGACAATGAAATGTGCATATTTCAGGTGGGTTTTTTTTTTATTGTGAAATTACACATCAGATTTTGATGGGACCATTTTTGATGAACAGCTGGGGTCGTCTAGTGTCCAACAAAACTAGTCTGGTATTACGACAGCTCCAGCTCTTTTATTTTAAAATGCCTCCTTACATTTTGATGGGACTACTTTTGGTGGAAAGCTGTGTTGTCTTGTGTCCTCCAAACCTGGTTTGGTATTACCATAGCTAGAGGATATTTTTTAATGAAATTTTAAAGTCAGGCATGATGACAGTGAAATGTGCAGATTTCAGGCAACTTTTAGTTTGAAATTACAAATTAGATTTCGATGGGACCACTTTTTATGGACAGCTGGGGTAGTCTCGTGTCCCACAAAACTGGTCTGGTATCACGATAGCTCGAGCTATTTTTTTTTTAACTCAGTGGTGATGACCGTGAAATAAGCGAATTTCAGGCTACTTTTATTTTGAAGTGCCACATCACATTTTGATGTGACCACTTTTGGTGGACAGCTGGTGTGGTCTAGTATCCCCAATCCTGGTTTGGTATCACGATAGTTTGAGGATATTTTTTAAAGATTTTTCTTTTAAATCAGTGTTGATCACAGTGCATATTTCAGGTGATTTTTTTATTTTTAAATGCCACATCAAATTTTGAAGTGACCACTTTTTGTGGACAACTGGGGTGGTCTGGTGTCCCGCAGAACTTGTCTGGTATCACGATAGCTTGAGGATTTTGTAATGATTTTAATTTTTTTAATCATTGGTGACGACAGACAAATAAGCAAATTTTCACGCTTTTATTTTTAAATATCCCATCAGATTTTGATGGGACCACATTTGTTTTTACGGTTCCGTCACCACGCGAGTGGCTACCTGCTAAAGCAGCACGGCTCACTATTTGAGCCTTTTTCGCGTGTTTTTTCCTTTACCCAGTTTTATTTATTTTACCTCATCGCAGCAATGGACATCCAAATTGCGGTGGTTTTATTGCTGCTGGGGGCTGTTTTTTGCGTGATCGTGTCCGGAGATGTCACTGGGAGCTACGGATCAATCGTTTACACAAGAGATCAGCTGTTAGCACTTCGTGCTAACCCCGTGCCGACTCCCGGAGCGAGACCCGATATCCCCCACGAGTTGAGGAGGAAGAGACGGGGGATGTCGCGCGGGGGCGAAACGCCAGGCAAAGAGGAGGCGTGACCACCCCGTCCTCCTGTCCGTTTTTATGGGAAATGTTAGATACCTTCCCAAGAAAATGGACGCGGCACGAGAGGAACTTCCAATGAGCTAGCTTGCTGATGTTCACGGATTCATGGCTAACAGACCTAACGCCGGACACCGTCGTGGAATTTGACGGCTTCCAAATACTACTTGCGGACAGGACACTGGAAAGCGGTAAGAGGAAAGAGGAGGGCTGGCTGTGTTTGTTAATGATAGATAGTGTAACCCTAGGCACATCACAGCTAAGGAGCAACTTTCCAGTCGGGACAATGAGCTGCTAGCTGTTAGCATGCGTCCATACTTGACAAGCATCGCGAGTTAACAAGGACGTGCACGTAACAGGTGCGTGAGTAAACTGCTTAAAACTTTGATCGTCATTCAGCTGACCTACAAATTGAGACGCTACAGTCAGTTTGACGTTTTTGTTTGCTTGATTGTGGATTGACATGGAGGAACAAGACAGTGGAAAGCGGACATTAAAAATGACGGAGAAAAGCTGTAGAAGATCACAAGCCTAAACGGATGCAGGCACGCAGGTGCAAATTTGCTCAATTGACCTCCATGCAACGTCAAATTGAACAATTGATGGAGGATGATGCAAATGTTGACGCTGTAAAAAACTGAGCTTTGTGTTTGCTTTAGCGGCATGGAGCAAGAATTTGTGGACCTCAATTCCGGTGTGCAAAATTTAAAGACTGAAGAGGATTTTGTCGATGACCAAAATAACTGGTTTGATCCAAAAAATGTAATTAATGGAAATGTGAGCAATGGAAGAAGGACGTTTTGAAACGTGCAGAGGAAGGATGCAATAAACAAATATCACCTGATGATAGTAGATCTGCATCAACTAACTACACCCATAGAAGTAGAAGTAAAGAATCTAACAGACAGAAGCTCACTTCTGTCAACGTCTTCAATTAAATTAAAGGCTCAAATGGAACGAGCATGTTTAAAGGCAAAGGCTGCTGATTTACAACAAAGGTTGGCACTTGAGCAAGAAGAAGCTGCAATTAAGGCAAAGAAGGAAATGCATGCAATGCAAACGGCACTCCCTGAGTCTGATGCTAAATTGGATGTCTTGAGAAGATATGAAAATACCCAGGAGGATGGTATCCACATTCCTGATGAGTGTGTTACAATTTAAACAAGGAAAAACATTCAATTACCATCACAGCCTATCAGAGCAACAAGCAGTGTTGACCTGAAATGCTCCCACTTCGACTATTCCAATGGCTAGATTTCCACATCAGACAGAAAGTAGAGAACAACAGGGACATGTGCTTGATGGCCTTTGCCAAGCAATCTCACAGCAAGCCAGTGTCGCAGAATACTTAGCAAAGAGTCAAAAAGCATCGCTACTTCCCGAACTTTCCATTCCTACGTTTAAAGGCGACCCTCTGCATTATAAAACCTGTATAGGTGCCATTGAACATGGGATTGAAGGCCGTACAAGTGATAACCGTGATCATCTTCAATTTTAGTTGCAGTATACTAGTGAACAACCACATGAGTTGGTGAAGAGCTGCATCCATATGGAACCTCTGACAGGATATACCAAAGCAAAACAAATCTTGAAGGAGTTTTATGGTGATGACTTCATGATAGCAGAAGCATATTTAAAGGAAGCCATGGATTGGCCAACAATCAAGTCTGAAGATGGTGTTGCACTTCAGTCTTTCACATTATTCCTTATGGGCTGTTTGAACATAATGGCAGATGTTAATTATATGGAGGACTTGGACAACATGGCTAATATAAAGGCATTGGCAAACAAACTTCCATACAGACTTATAGAATCTTGGAGAAAATTTGCCTGCAATCTCCAAGAAAGAACACATAGAAGAGTGAAGTTTAAGGATTTTGTTGACTTTGTTGACAAGCACGAAAGATTCTATAAAACAGAAAACAAAATCACAACACACAGAAACACCAAAATCAAAGAAAGTCTTCACAACAGTCATTGTGCCCGCCAAGATGGAAAACAACAAAACCACCACGCCAAAGGCAGAACCTGTTTCAGTGGATGCTATTGCCAAACCATGTGCTAATTGTAATGGAGAGCAACAGTCTCACAATTTGTAAGGAATTTAGGAGAAAGCATCACAAGGATAAGATTGACTTCTTGAGGAGCAAGGGTCTGTGTTTTGCATGTTTGATGCACGGTCGCATTAGCAGTTGCTGGAAACAAAAGCTTCAATGTCAAGAATGCTCTAGACTGCATCCTACAGCACTACACATTGTCCATAAACTTCTGCAAAGAAACAGCCTAAGACGATTGTGAATAGCAGTACCTATTAAGCGCCCTCGTACAAACAACAGAAACCTGGGGTGTCACTGGGGCCTGTAAATAGGACTGCATCCTTTCAATAATTCCGGGATGGGTCAAGGCACAAAAAGGAACCAAGACAGTGACGACTTACTGTCCGGTTTAAAAATGCCCTGACGCCTTTTTTAGACTGAAATAACTTACTAAAGTTTTCGTTTTGTGCCATTCAGAATGGGAGAGGGAGCCAGGAGGCGAAACAGCCGTCTTGCCAGTTCAATCCCGCACACCCTCTGACTCTCACCCTCCGTTCTGCCTTTTTATTGAAACTAACTCATCAATAACTAATCACCAGAAGACAGAAAAGCATCAACAACTAATCACCAAGAGACAGAAAACATCAATAACTCACGGTATAAAGGTCAGTTTAACTAAAGCATCAATAACTAATCACCAGGGACTCCAGCAGGCAGAAAATCATAACCCAAGGTCAGTTTAACTAAACACATCTTCAGGATGGGGTGTCTGTGTGTGTGTGTGTTAAAATAACAAGTAAGTGTCTCTGTGTGTGTTAAACATTAATGAGTGTATAAAAACATGATTATGAATACACAAACTGATTACCTATCCTCAGCCCATCTTACATTTCCCCCCTGTTGTGGATTTAAAAATCATGTCCTTACGGCTTTAAGACAGATCATCATAATGAAATCATACAACAGTGTGATCATCAGTGGAGGAGCGAAAACCTCACATTAGGGAAAAATTCCCCTCCTCCCTTCCGGCGTAGAATGAGATCCTCATAATTTGATGACCATCAGGGAATAAAACTTGTCCCTGGGGTGACTTGGTGGAGGCCCTTGCCTCGTTGTAGGAGAGGACAGCCGTCCTTACCTCCCGGATCTTCGTGTATGGTGTGTGTGTGTGTGCACGTGTGTGGACAGGGGCAAGAAGTCCATGTGTTTTTACGTTTTAGTGTCCAGTTTGAGTTCGTCATTCTCAACATTAATCAGGTTGTAACGGTACATTTGGGCAACAAACCTACGATTAACCATCATCTTTGTCATAAAAATAATGCAACATGAACAGACTAAACATAACAAAATGAAAACTATAATTATCCCTATATATTGTTTTTTTAAATTCTTCATAGTGGTCATAACATCAATAATTGTTTCATTTTTATTAAAAATTTAAATGCAGTAATGTACTCCAATCAAGGCTGATATTCCTTTGTTATGTACGTCATTAATTTCCAAACAATATCTAATCTTTTTGTTCTGTGGCTTCAACATATTTATCATCTCATCAATATTAGCACCACAGAGTACTGAGTTTCGAGATCCTCACAATAGTCGTTCTCAAAATGATATTTTTTTTTATCAATTTAGCTTTGTTAAGGTAAGATATTTTATTGACAATCTAACATTAATATGCAAAGAACATGTACATTAGTACGAAATGTAAAAAAAAATTGTGGTGGGGGGGGGTGCGAATTGTTTTCTTCTTGGTAGGGGGGGCATGACAGGAAATAATTGAGAACCACTGGTCTAGTCACACACCAGCTCGGGTTCATTCCCTACCAGAGAAATGACATTCCATGTCCCCAGAGCTAGGCGCTTTATGTTGCCGGGGATTGGACTGCCTTTGACTGCCTCCTAGCTCAAAGGAAACCCAAATTCTTTGGTCCCGCCCACTGGTAGTGAGCCGAAGCCCTTGTATTAAATAATAAATAAATACATAAAATAAAAAAATTAATAAATTTAAAAAACGGACCGATCCACTGCTTGGGTTAGTTTGACCCACCTTGAGATCCGTTCCCACTCAGTGACAGTGTCTACAAGCCACTGCCACCAGGCCAGTGAACCGACGTCCAGGCAGTGACAAAAAACGTGATCAAATTACATTGCTCATCATAAGGTGTTTGTGAGACGCTCTTTGTATGTTTCCTCAATTAAGACCTGTTTTCCATTGGTGTATTTGAAAAAAGTGGTGAACCTGTTAAATTCACTACAAAACGTTAAGAAGATGAAAGTAATGTTTGAAGGAATATTATTTTTCTATCGACATGCCGGCGGGCGGGCACAGATAGAGAGTGATAAAGCAGCACCACCCGCGCGGGGCGTGCTGACGAAAAGGCAAGCGCTCCTCCTCTCATCGCGTCCTTATTAAGACAGAAAAAAGACGCTGTTGAATTTGACCTATTCGCAGTTCGAGCAGGTGCTTAACGCTGGAGAATATCACCACTTCGAAGTTCGAACTGCTGTTGAAACGGAGAGGTAAGTGTTTTTCGTTTGTTTTTATTCAAAACATGCCTCGAGTGCATTTGTTCATGGTTAGAGATAGTTGTGTGGAAAACACTATACAAAGTAGCACCATGGATGTGGGCCTACAACACTGGCCTAGCAAACATGTGCTCCTACATCGACATAATTGACGAGCTCCAGTTAAGCATTGAATAATTATAAAACGTCATGGTGCTTTTACTCATTTAAAGAACTAAACCGACGCGTATTTTCATTCGGTGGTCAGGTTTGCATTGAATGTGAGCACGAGGGACGCTAGCTTGTTGCGTTAGCTTTGCGGAGCTAACAGCTTGCACTTTTGTTATAGAACAACAGAATGCAAGTACCATGATAATTTCTGTCATTAATTTTTGTGTAAGACACGATGTTCACTGGTTAATTACATGATTCTTAAAGCAAAGGTTACTGTGAATGCAATTTTGGTAAGATTTTTGTAGTCACACTGCATAAATCTGTCTGTCTGTTGTTTAAACTTCAATATAAACTATTATGGTTGAAATCGTTAATTGGGATGGAGGGATTGATATTTTTTTAATTTATAATTTATTTTTCTTACACTGATATTGTTAAAACTCCATTTAGCCTATAGTATTAATAATTCTCAACACAAAACTGTCTTTTTTCTTTATAGAATAAACAATGCCTTCCCTGAGATGCAGGAAGTCCCCAAAGCAGGATACTATTGAACATGCAGTCAAGGGTCTGGACAAGACTGCAGAGTTAGAAGCGAAGTATATAAACTCATTTAAAGGTATGATGTTAACGCTTTTGCTAAGATATATTATTGTTTTCTGATAACCAAGCTGACATCGTTTTTTAAGTGGTTATTTTACATTAAGAGTGTCTTGACCTTTTCTTTTGTCAGTTTCAAGTTATTTCAGTGAGCGTGAAACCTGATGGTAGGAGTTCTATCTAAATTAAGGCTGTACTTGATGACGCCCTCCGGCATTTTTATACCACAATAGACCGGTGAACAAGTCCGATATTGATAGTCTAGTGTAAAGCACGTTATACGTCACAGAGATCACGTGACGCGATCCAATATGACTGTGTATACAGTGTATGTCATTGTTATGAAACTAAATAATCTTAAAGTTTTTTTTTTACGTAACCAGGTGCCATTGACATTTGTACTTTCAGTCCTAATACATACTGGCTAATGCAATGCTGGAAAATGAATTTTGGCTGGTCTGTTCCTTTAAAATCATAAAGAAGGGCTCTGCTCTATCCCTCACAAGAAGCAATGTTTCAAACCACCCTACATTAGTATAGTGGCCCAAATGAATATGATGACTCCTTATTTGTGTGCTTAAAAATATGACGAAGCTATCTTGATTTCCCTGTTAACTAGGTCGAGGAGTATTTACCAAGGCCCCTTTCAGGAAAGACGACTTTATTCTTTATTATGGAGTACAGAGGAAAATTGATAGATTCTGATAAATCTCAACGCAGGAAGATGGATGGAAGAGGCACTGTCTTTTTGTTTGACTTCCGCCGGCAAGAAAAAACTTGGAGGTGAGGCAAAGATTGAGATGTTATCTTATTTTTGTTTTTATTTAAAAAAATAAACACATACTCATCCCATAAGTGTTAGGGGAAAAATCATTCTCTAAGCAAAAATGTATACCGTATTTTCGCACCCAAAAGACGCGCCGTGTCAAAGGGCGCAACACCTGTTGAGGCCGCTATTTCTGTCTTTGTAACATATACTGGACGCACCGCCTGACAAGACGATAGCACAGCTGCTGTTAGCATAGCATGAACTTGGCAGAGCTGCCCACACTGACACAGCCGATAGCAGCCTACTATGCCCCAATAACATGAGCAATCACCCCATTGTTGCAGCAGACGCCAAGTCTCTATTGACAATAGCTGACAATGGCTCAGGCCAATATTAGGTGCATTGGCAATAGCCTACAAAGCAACGTCAGGGGAGGGACTTGGCTGCTCACCACACACAAAAAATAAAAAACTCATCATACAAGCAAACAATGAAACATAGAAATAAGATTAACACAAACATGTATCTCTCATGCCATCAATATACCCAAAAAAAATGAAAATAATACAAAAGCCACTCAGCCTTAGCTAATTCAAGCAATGCATTCTGGGAGCAGAGACCCACAATCCCATAGCTGTTTAGAGAGATTTGCATGGCTGTTTAAAGAGATGTGCTGTTATGCTTTGGACTTTTTGTCTGTTGTCTAAACCTGGGACGTTTCTTGCTTGCAATAACATAAATGATAAGACAGACTAAAACATTGTGGACAGCTGCCCTTTGTCCAGCTTTTTCCAACACCATCACCCAAACATTATAGTCAGATGGTGTATTTGTCACGGTCGATTGTAAGCATGGACAACTCACTCTTTGCCCAGCAGGGTGTGCTAACATGCACTTCCAACAGCTCATTGATGACAAGGGCTGATGGACGTGAGTGGTACTTTGTCCATTTAATGGACGCATCGACTGACAGGGCGCTTTGTTTGCTTATGACTGCGAAAATACGGTGATTACTTTTATTCATGCGTTGAATCTGTACAAATGAAAATATAGACCATGAAGTCTCAAAGACAAGCTGTTAATAGGGTCTGATTCCAATAGAAATTTCTTGTATGATTTTATTTAGAAGATTTAAAAATTGTGGATTTCCTATTTTTATGTTTTGTGTACACAAGATTGTCTCAAAGATTAATTTCTGACATTGATTGAATAATTTTTTTTTTTTTTTTTTTAAATCTATTTTAAGTGTTGATGCCGCTCAAGAAGATGGCAGTCTGGGAAGACTGGTTAATGATGACCACATGCACCCCAACTGTAAAATGAAGAAGAAGACAACAGAGGACAGACCACACCTCTGTCTGTTTGCGCTCCGAGACATTGATGTTGGCGAAGAAATAACTTAAGACTATGGACCAGCTGGCCTTGGAGAACACAGGTTTGTAAGATGCATCTTTAAGTACAATAACAGAGCCCACTTGTGGTGTTCTGGTGATGTAGTTTCCAATTAGTTTGGCAATCTAATAAATGTATGTTGAGGTTTCTATGGAAGTTGAACATGCTGACTGACTGGGGGAGTTCTCCATTGTCCACTATCTGTAATTCAAATTTGTGGGTCTGAGTCAAAGTTTGGCTCTTCAGGAACAACGAACTGGTCAGGGAGTGACAGTATTACAAAGTTCTGCGTTACTCTTTTCTGGGCGGTGGCCCTGTTAGGCCATCATATGCCATATTGCAAATATCCCCATTGTGGGACTAATTAAGGACATCTTTATGTTGTGGTTTCCCTACCAGAACCAGCACCAACCCTGTATATTCATGATATAAAACACTGTTTCAATTTGATATTTAGCCTTTCTATACTGTAAAAATAGAAGACCCCAGGCTTTCCTGCGCTCCCTTGCCCAATTGGTGGTGTTCAGGAGACAACCTGGGACTGAAATATCAGTCACAACCAGTGTTGTTTTCGTCACTGATGACTATGACGAAAATACTTCGTTAACGCCCCTTTTTTAATGACGATGACAAGCTAAACGAGGTTCTTTTATGACGAAAACATGACGTGATGTACATGAATTTTTTTCGTTGACGAGACAAAATTGTTAGCATGTGGTTCATAAATTATTTTATGTTGCTTTTAGTGAAATAAAGCCACAACAGTTGCCCAACAAAATGTTTTGCTTCTCTGCTTATTTTGGAGCAGTGAGCATTGATTCCACTGTTGCCACTTTTTTCTGTTTGTAATGAAGAATCCTTTGTAGTCCATCCAAAAGTCTTTGTTATTGGGTGGAAACCTTGAATGCCTTGTTTTAACTCAAATGGACTTAAACCCATCCATCCATCCATCCGTTATCTGTACCGCTTCTCCTCACTAGGGTCGCGGGGGGTGTTGGAGCCGATCCCAGCTGTCTTCGGCAGTAGGCGAGGTACACCCTTGAATTGGTGTCCAGCCAATCGCAGGGCATACATAGACGAACAACCATCCACGCTCACACTCATGCCTAGGGGCAATTAGAGTGTCCAAGCAACTTGCCATGCATGTTTTAAGAATATGGGAAGGAAACCGAATTACCCAGAGGAAACCCACGCAGGAAGGCCGGAGCCAGAATCGTACCTACGACCTCAATATTGTGAGGCCATCCTGCTAACCAGTTGGGCCACCGTGCCGCTTGGACTAAAACCTTTGTGAATAAATTGACGAAAACTAGGGTAAAACTTTTTTTGCGTTTCCGTCGATTAAAACTGGACTAAAACCCTTTTTTTAGTTTTCGTTGACTAAAACTGGACTAAAACTATAACGAATTGGGATGACTAAATGTGATGTAAACAAATCAGCACTTTGTCCAAATGACTTGGACAAAATCTAAAATGCCTGCCAAAAACAACACTGGTCACAACACGTGTCTACAGAAGATTAATTGGCATGGGCGAAATTAATTAGTTTTATTTCATTCATGAGCTTATGTTTTGTTTTGGGTGGCTAAGGCTTAAAATGTGTAAAAATCTAATCCAACCTCAAATATAATTAATTCAATAAATTTATGATGCTACTAAAACATCGAAGCAGCCTCCTCCAGGCTTTACAGACTCAGAAATGGAGGTATGCGTATCGTGTACTCATCCTGTCGTGTCTCGAGATGTTAAAATTGCAGTTAGATAGACGTGTGCTGATTAGACAAGACTTCTAATATATCTGGTGTCACAGGATATTTGTCAGTGAATGTGTATGTCTGGTTTGAGGCTCACTCAGCTTTTTCAGAGTTTTGTGACGTTTTGGCAAAAGGCGTGGCTATTACGGTGCTGAAAAGTCCGATTGTACTTTGTGGCAACAAAAGCTCCGGCAACATGACTCAGATGATCCTATCTTCTCGAAGTTGTACACATTTGAGGATACTTCAGCCCTGAAGACATCTACCAACTTATTTTTCATCGTAGTAGTAGCGCCACCAACTGGTAAAAGCTAATACAAGTTATTTTCTTGGATGTTTTTCTCCGTGCAACTCAACAAGGTCACCCTCATATATGCTCGGAGGACTGTTTCGGCCATGAGGATGTCACAATACGAAATTCATCCTTTTTCGTGAAAAGTTGTGGGAGTGGCATTGCACTGTTTGGCAATAAAACAACGCTGATTATGAGGTTCTAAATATGAACGACAACTCGTGAAACTTGACACACACATCAGGCAGAGCAAATTTATCAATATTTTATACGTTAGTTGTGCAGCTTTTTTGAAATGGCTCGCCATGGCCCTCGAGAAATGTTCAAAAAAGCAGCCCTGGTTGAGTGTTTCACCTCGCTTTTTGTAAATTTTATGGAGTACAGTGAACCCTCGGTTATCGCGGTTAATGGGGACCGAGACCACCCGCGGAAACTGAAAATCCGCGAAGTAGCGGCGCACCTTCAAAAATGCTTAAAAGAAAATACAATATATATAATAAATATATATATATATATATACGGGGAGAGAGAGAGAGAGAGTGAAATTCATGTTATAACAAAAAAACCAAATTATTATTAAAACGTATTATTTTTTTATTCCCCAGCCATTCTTTTTGTATTTATTTAATTACTCCGACTTTTACCTGCTGGTACGCCGTCCGGTGTTCCCTGTGAAATGAAAGGTGGCATTCTTTAATTATTTATTTATTTATTCATTTATTCATTCATAACTGACAGCTTCGCGCTCCGTTCGTGTCCGGGCGGAAGAGGTGTTCCAATTCGGCTTAACTGTGACACACGCCCGCCCTCCTCCCCCGGAGCTTCCATTCGGTTAAACTTAGGGGCCGCTTGGCACCGCCCGTGCCCGGGGAAGGTGCTCCTCTTCGGCTTACTGTGACGCGAGCATGCCCGCCTCCTCCGGAGCTTCCATTCGGTTAAACTTAGGGGCCGCTTGGAACCGCCCGTGCCCGGCAAAGGTGCTCCTCTTCGGCTTACTGTGACGCGAGCATGCCCTCCTCCTCCGGAGCTTCCATTTGGTTAAACTTAGGGGCCGCTTGGAACCGCCCGTGCCTGGGGAAGGTGCTCCTCTTCGGCTTACTGTGACGCGAGCATGCCCTCCTCCTCCGGAGCTTCCATTCGGTTAAACTTAGGGGCCGCTTGGCACCGCCCGTGCCCGGGGACGGTGCTCCTCTACGGCTTAACTGCCACGCACGCCGGCCGGAGCCCTGGTACGGTCCGAACCGTGCGAAACGTCGCCACCGATCGTGTCCGGGGGAACGTGCTCTTCTTCGTCCACTCTCCTCTTCGCCCACGCTCTTCTTCGGCGCACGCCGGCCGTCTAACCGCTCCAGCGCCCGTCGTGCCGCTCGGCGAAACTACAATGCCCCCGAATATTTTTTATACCCGCGAAGCACTGAACCCGCGAAAGGTTAACCGCGAAGTAGCGAGGGTTCACTGTATGTATAAGACCAAGACCTACAAAAAAGTCTCTTGGAGCAATGAGCTAGGTTTTACAGGAAGTCGGCCATTTTGAATTTACTTAAAAGGAGCGGGTCACCACAATGGACTTTGTGTAGAAATTATTATTGGGGCCCGAGCAGCGACCGCGGCGAGGTCCCTATTGTTTATGTAGAAATTATTATTAGGGCCCGAGCAGCGACCGCTACGAGGTCCCCATTGTTTTTGTGGAAATTATTATTATTATTATTATTAGGGCCCGAGCAGTGACCGCTGCGAGGTCCCTATTGTTTTTCTAGAAATTGTTATTAGGGCCCGAGCTGCGACGGCTGCGAGGTCCCTATTGTTTTTGTAGAAAATATTATTACTTTTATTATTATTATTATTATTATTATTAGGGCCTGAGCAGCGACCGCTGCGAAGTCCCTGTTGTTTTTGTAGAAATTATTATTATTATTATTTTTCCGATTTGTACGATCGCATTTTTGACCCCGAAACATGCACAAAAACTCACCAAACTTGGCAGTCTCATCGGGCATGGCGAGAAATTTGATATTTTAACGTCTAATATGAACAGGAAGTGAGTTATGAATTTTTGAAAGTCCGACTTTTGCCCTTTTTTGCATGTTTACAGGGGTCATTCTTTTGCACCATGATCCTAAAGGCTTCATCTGATTGCCTTAAAATTCTGTCTGTAGCATCTTAAGACCTGGGACAAACACTGGGGCTAAAATCTTTTGTTTCCGAAATACTATATGACGGGGCGGGGCTTCAAAGTTTTCACTTAAGATTTCCTTCGCCGCAATGGACAAAATGCTTAATAACTCTCCTGCACATGCTGCTAAAAATCCAAAACTTCACATGTACATAAAGAGTCGGTACCTGAAGACATCTATATGTTTATATTCTGTTATACACCTTGCGCCAATCAATATCATTTTTTACATTTTGACGTACTGCACGGTGCCTTTTAACGAATCCGATTGAAAATTGGCTAGAAAAGACTCAAGACATTGATCTTACTCTATCCCTATTTTTGTGACTTTCCTTCGAAGGGCGTGGCTATTGCGGTGCCGCAGAGTCTGATTATTCTCCGTGGCAACAAAAGTTCCTGCAAAATGATTCAGATGATCCATCTTCTCGAAATTTTTCACATTTGAGGATATTCAGGCCCTGAAGACGGCTGCCAACTTATTTTTGATCGGATGAGTGTTTAGGCCTTGAGGATGTCACAATACGAAAGTCTTTCGCCTTCTTCAGAGTGTCACATGATGGTGTCTTGTGGCCCGTCTTTATCAGCTGATGTTCCATGAGGGCGTGACTTACCTGTCACAAGAATGAAGGCAAGTCACGCCCCCCGCTGTCCGTTCACTCCGCCAAGATGCTGCTCCAGGTGGTAGAGAGGATGAAGGCTCCCTTGTCTCTGTTCATGGTTTTTATGCCTCGCTTGCAGATCTCAATGGCCTCTCTGATCCAGCGCTGTTGTTTGTTCTCTTCGGTGCGGATGACCCTGCCCTTCTCCCGGTCCATGATGTGGTTTTCCCTTTTGCAGTGGTCAGTGATTGCTGATTTGTAATGTTCATGTTGTGCTTGTTCTTTTACTGCTCTGATTTTTCATTTTTTTGACAGGTAAGTCACACCCTCATGGAACATCAGCTGATAAAGACGGGTCTCAAGACACCATCATGCGACACTCTGAAGAAGGCGAAAGACTCGCCGAAACATGTCAGGTAAAAAATTAACCTAAAACATAATTGTCTGCTTTTAATGAATCAGTCAAATATCAATAATAAGAAGACAAAATGAACCTAATACAAATAAATGAATGCTTAATAACGCCCCTGCACATGCTCCTAAAAATCCAAACCTTCACCTGTAAATAAAACGTCCCGACCTGAAGACATCTTAATGTTATTATTTTGTTATACACACAGCGCCGCCAAGTGGAATCAAAAATTTGTTTTTATTTTAATTTTCACGTACTGCACGGTGCCCTTTTGACGAATCCGACTGAAAATTAGTCAGAAAAGACTCAAGACAATGATCTTACTCTGTGCCGAATTTTGTGACGTTTTGGCAAAAGGCGTGGCTATTATGGTGCTGAAAAATCCGATTGTACTTTGTGGCAACAAAAGCTCCGGCAACATGACTCAGATGATCCTATCTTCTCGAAGTTGTACACATTTGAGGATACTTCAGCCCTGAAGACATCTACCAACTTATTTTTCATCGTAGTAGTAGCGCCACCAACTGGTAAAAGCTAATACAAGTTATTTTCTTGGATGTTTTTCTCCGTGCAACTCAACAAGGTCGCCCTCATATATGCTCGGATGACTGTTTCGGCCATGAGGATGTCACAATACGAAATTCATCCTTTTTCGTGAAAAGTTGTGGGAGTGGCATTGCACTGTTCGGCAATAAAACGCTGATTATGAGGTTCTAAATATGAACGACAACTCGTGAAACTTTACACACACATCAGGCAGAGCAAATTTATCAATATTTTATACGTTAGTTGTGCAGCTTTTTTGAAATGGCTCGCCATGGCCCTCGAGAAAAGTTAAAAAAAGAATAGAATAGAAATAGAAATCCCTTTATTGTCATTGTACTCAAGTGTGCAACGAGATTAGAGGGCTCCCCTCTCCAGTGCAATACAACAATAATACAGACAATATATAAATTAGATAAATAAATAAGACAGTGCAATGGAATTCAGTACTGAATAGGGCATATAGAAACACATCACAATGCTGTTTTGCAAGGTTAGGGTGGTCTCGTGTGTGTGTGAGAGTTCAGTATGGAGATGGCTCTCGGAAAGAAACTGTTTCTCAGTCTATTGGTCCTTGATTTGATGCATCTGTAGCGCCTGCCAGAGGGCAACAGGTCGAACAGGTGTGAGTTTGGGTGGGTATTGTCTTTGACGATGTTGAGAGCCCTTCTGAGGCACCGGGCGGTGTAGATGTCCGACAGCGAGGGGAGAGGGCAGCCAATAATCCTTTGCGCTGTTTTGACTGTCCTCTGGAGCCTCACTCTGTCCGCCTCAGTGCAGCCGCTGTACCAGGTGGAGACACAGTACGTCAGCAGGCTCTCGATGGACGAGTGGTAGAAGGCCAGCAGCAGCTTCCTGTCCAGGTTGAATTTCCTGAGGACTCTCAGGAAGTGCAGACGTTGGCGGACCTTCTTTACCACTGCTGTGGTGTTGTGACTCCAAGAAAGGTCATCGGAGATCTGTACTCCCAGGAACTTGAACGTGTGGACCCTCTCCACACACACGCCTTCGATGCAGAGGGGGGGCGGCAGCGTCTTGTTCCTCCTGAAGTCGACGACAATCTCCTTTGTTTTAGCAGAGTTAAGGTGCAGTCTGTTGTCCTTGCACCAAGTTGTCAGTCTCCCTACCTCCTCTCTGTAGGCTGTCTCGTCACCTTCCGAGATCAGACCGACCACTGTCGTGTCGTCAGCAAACTTGACGATGGTGTTGTTGCCGTGGGCCGGGCTGCAGTCGTAGGTGTAGAGGGCGTACAGGAGAGGGCTCAGCACGCATCCTTGGGGGGAACCGGTGCTCAGCATGAGGGTGGAGGACGTGTAGGGGCCGAGCAACACAGTCTGGGGTCTGTTGGTCAGAAAGTCCTTAATCCAGATGCGTGTGAGGGCAGGGAGGCCGAGAGTGTCCAGTTTGGCGACGAGGATGTCTGGGATGATCGTGTTGAATGCCGAGCTGTAGTCCACCAAGAGCATCCTTGCATAGCTCCGCTGTTGTTCCAGGTGGCCCAGCACAACATGCAGAGCAGCCCTGGTTGAGTGTTTCACCTCGCTTTTTGTAAATTTTATGGAGTACAGTGAACCCTCGGTTATCGCGGTTAATGGGGACCGAGACCACCCGCGAAAACTGAAAATCCGCGAAGTAGCGGCGCACCTTCAAAAATGCTTAAAAAAAAATACAATATATATAATAAATATATAATATAATATATAATAAATATATAAATATATATATATATATATATATATACGGGGAGAGAGAGAGTGAAATTCATGTTATAACAAAAAAAACAAATTATTATTAAAACGTATTATTTTTTTATTCCCCAGCCATTCTTTTTGTATTTATTTAATTACTCAGACTTTTACCTGCTGGTACGCCGTCTGGTGTGCCCTGTGAAATGAAAGGTGCCATTCTTTATTTATTTATTTATTTATTCATTTATTCATTCATAACTGACAGCTTCGCGCTCCGCTCGTGCCCGGGCGGAAGAGGTGCTCCAATTCGGCTTAACTGTGACACACGCCCACCCTCCTCCCCCGGAGCTTCCATTCGGTTAAACTTAGGGGCCGCTTGGCACCGCCCGTGCCCGGGGAAGGTGCTCCTCTTCGGCTTACTGTGTCGCGAGCATGCCCTCCTCCTCCGGAGCTTCCATTCGGTTAAACTTAGGGGCCGCTTGGAACCGCCCGTGCCCGGGGAAGGTGCTCCTCTTCGGCTTACTGTGACGCGAGCATGCCCTCCTCCTCCGGAGCTTCCATTCGGTTAAACTTAGGGGCCGCTTGGCACCGCCCGTGCCCGGGGAAGGTGCTCCTCTACGGCTTAACTGCCACGCACGCCGGCCGGAGCTCTGGTACGGTCCGAACCGCGCGAAACGTCGCCACCGATCGTGTCCGGGGGAACGTGCTCTTCTTCGTCCACTCTTCTCTTCGCCCACGCTCTTCTTCGGCGCACGCCGGCCGTCTAACCGCTCCAGCGCCCCGTCGTGCCGCTCGGCGAAACTACAATGCCCCCGAATATTTTTTATACCCGCGAAGCACTGAACCCGCGAAAGGTGAACCGCGAAGTAGCGAGGGTTCACTGTATGTATAAGACCAAGACCTACAAAAAAGTCTCTTGGAGCAATGAGCTCGGTTTTACAGGAAGTCGGCCATTTTGAATTTATTAAAAGGGGGCGGGTCACCACAATGGACTTTGTGTAGAAATTATTATTGGGGCCCGAGCAGCGACCGCGGCGAGGTCCCTATTGTTTATGTAGAAATTATTATTAGGGCCCGAGCAGCGACCGCTACGAGGTCCCCATTGTTTTTGTGGAAATTTTTATTATTATTATTATTATTAGGGCCCGAGCAGTGACCGCTGCGAGGTCCCTATTGTTTTTCTAGAAATTGTTATTAGGGCCCGAGCTACGACGGCTGCGAGGTCCCTATTGTTTTTGTAGAAAATATTATTACTTTTATTATTATTATTATTATTATTATTAGGGCCTGAGCAGCGACCGCTGCGAAGTCCCTGTTGTTTTTGTAGAAATTATTATTATTATTATTTTTCCGATTGTACGATTGCATTTTTGACCCCCGAAACATGCACAAAAACTCACCAAACTTGGCAGTCTCATCGGGCATGGCGAGAAATTTGATATTTTAACGTCTAATATGAACAGGAAGTGAGTTATGAATTTTTGAAAGTCCGACTTTTGCCCTTTTTTGCATGTTTACAGGGGTCATTCTTTTGCACCCTGATCCTAAAGGCTTCATCTGATTGCCTTAAAATTCTGTCTGTAGCATCTTAAGACCTGGGACAAACACTGGGGCTAAAATCTTTTGTTTCCGAAATACTATATGACGGGGGCGGGGCTTCAAAGTTTTCACTTAAGATTTCCTTCGCCGCAATGGACAAAATGCTTAATAACTCTCCTGCACATGCTGCTAAAAATCCAAAACTTCACATATACATAAAGAGTCGGTACCTGAAGACATCTATATGTTTATATTCTGTTATACACCTTGCGCCAATCAATATCATTTTTTACATTTTGACGTACTGCACGGTGCCCTTTTAACGAATCCGATTGAAAATTGGCTAGAAAAGACTCAAGACATTGATCTTACTCTATCCCTATTTTTGTGACTTTCCTTCGAAGGGCGTGGCTATTGCGGTGCCGCACAGTCTGATTATTCTCCGTGGCAACAAAAGTTCCTGCAAAATGATTCAGATGATCCATCTTCTCGAAATTTTTCACATTTGAGGATATTCAGGCCCTGAAGACGGCTGCCAACTTATTTTTGATCGCAGTGGTAGCGCCACCAACTGGTTAAAACAAATACAAATTATTTTCGTTGATGTTTTTCTCCGGGCAGGTTAACAAAATCTACCTTATATTTGCTCGGATGAGTGTTTAGGCCTTGAGGATGTCACAATACGAAAGTCTTTCGCCTTCTTCAGAGTGTCACATGATGGTGTCTTGTGACCCGTCTTTATCAGCTGATGTTCCATGAGGGCGTGACTTACCTGTCACAAGAATGAAGGCAAGTCACGCCCCCCGCTGTCCGTTCACTCCGCCAAGATGCTGCTCCAGGTGGTAGAGAGGATGAAGGCTCCCTTGTCTCTGTTCATGGTTTTTATGCCTCGCTTGCAGATCTCAATGGCCTCTCTGATCCAGCGCTGTTGTTTGTTCTCTTCGGTGCGGATGACCCTGCCCTTCTCCCGGTCCATGATGTGGTTTTCCCTTTTGCAGTGGTCAGTGATTGCTGATTTGTAATGTTCATGTTGTGCTTGTTCTTTTACTGCTATGATTTTTCATTTTTTTGACAGGTAATTCACATCCTCATGGAACATCAGCTGATAAAGACGGGTCTCAAGACACCATCATGCGACACTCTGAAGAAGGTGAAAGACTCGCCGAAACATGTCAGGTAAAAAATTTACCTAAAACATAATTGTCTGCTTTTAATGAATCTGTCAAATATCAATAATAAGAAGACAAAATGAACCTAATACAAATAAATGAATGCTTAATAACTCCCCTGCACATGCTCCTAAAAATCCAAACCTTCACCTGTAAATAAAATGTCCCGACCTGAAGACATCTTAATGTTATTATTTTGTTATACACACAGCGCCGCCAAGTGGAATAAAAAATTTGTTTTTATTTTAATTTTCACGTACTGCACGGTGCCCTTTTGACGAATCCGACTGAAAATTAGTCAGAAAAGACTCAAGACAATGATCTTACTCTCTGCCGAGTTTTGTGACGTTTTGGCAAAAGGCGTGGCTATTACGGTGCTGAAAAGTCCGATTGTACTTTGTGGCAACAAAAGCTCCGGCAACATGACTGAGATGATCCTATCTTCTCGAAGTTGTACACATTTGAGGATACTTCAACCCTGAAGACATCTACCAACTTATTTTTCATCGTAGTAGTAGCGCCACCAACTGGTAAAAGCTAATACAAGTTATTTTCTTGGATGTTTTTCTCCGTGCAACTCAACAAGGTCGCCCTCATATATGCTCGGAGGACTGTTTCGTCCATGAGGATGTCACAATACGAAATTCATCCTTTTTCGTGAAAAGTTGTGGGAGTGGCATTGCACTGTCCGGCAATAAAACAACGCTGATTATGAGGTTCTAAATATGAAGGACAACTCGTGAAACTTGACACACACATCAGGCAGAGCAAATTTATCAATATTTTATACGTTAGTTGTGCAGCTTTTTTTAAATGGCTCGCCATGGCCCTCGAGAAATGTTCAAAAAAGCAGCCCTGGTTGAGTGTTTCACCTCGCTTTTTGTAAATTTTATGGAGTACAGTGAACCCTCGGTTGTCGCGGTTAATGGGGACCGAGACCACCCGCGGAAACTGAAAATCCGCGAAGTAGCGGCGCACCTTCAAAAATGCTTAAAAAAAAATACAATATATATAATAAATATATATATATGTAGATATATATATAGATATATATATATATATATACAGAGAGAGAGAGAGAGTGAAATTCATGTTATAACAAAAAAAACAAATTATTATTAAAACGTATTATTTTTTTATTCCCCAGCCATTCTTTTTGTATTTATTTAATTACTCCGACTATTACCTGCTGGTACGCCGTCCGGTGTGCCCTGTGAAATGAAAGGTGGCATTCTTTATTTATTTATTTATTTATTCATTTATTCATTCATAACTGACAGCTTCGCGCTCCGTTCGTGCCCGGGCGGAAGAGGTGTTCCAATTCGGCTTAACTGTGACACACGCCCGCCCTCCTCCCCCGGAGCTTCCATTCGGTTAAACTTAGGGGCCGCTTGGCACCGCCCGTGCCCGGGGAAGGTGCTCCTCTTCGGCTTACTGTGACGCGAGCATGCCCGCCTCCTCCGGAGCTTCCATTCGGTTAAACTTAGGGGCCGCTTGGAACCGCCCGTGCCCGGCGAAGGTGCTCCTCTTCGGCTTACTGTGACGCGAGCATGCCCTCCTCCTCCGGAGCTTCCATTTGGTTAAACTTAGGGGCCGCTTGGAACCGCCCGTGCCCGGGGAAGGTGCTCCTCTTCGGCTTACTGTGACGCGAGCATGCCCTCCTCCTCCGGAGCTTCCATTCGGTTAAACTTAGGGGCCGCTTGGCACCGCCCGTGCCCGGGGAAGGTGCTCCTCTACGGCTTAACTGCCACGCACGCCGGCCGGAGCTCTGGTACGGTCCGAACCGCGCGAAACGTCGCCACCGATCGTGTCCGGGGGAACGTGCTCTTCTTCGTCCACTCTCCTCTTCGCCCACGCTCTTCTTCGGCGCACGCCGGCCGTCTAACCGCTCCAGCGCCCGTCGTGCCGCTCGGCGAAACTACAATGCCCCCAAATATTTTTTATACCCGCGAAGCACTGAACCCGCGAAAGGTGAACCGCGAAGTAGCGAGGGTTCACTGTATGTATAAGACCAAGACCTACAAAAAAAGTCTCTTGGAGCAATGAGCTAGGTTTTACAGGAAGTCGGCCATTTTGAATTTACTTAAAAGGGGCGGGTCACCACAATGGACTTTGTGTAGAAATTATTATTGGGGCCCGAGCAGCGACCGCGGCGAGGTCCCTATTGTTTATGTAGAAATTATTATTAGGGCCCGAGCAGCGACCGCTACGAGGTCCCCATTGTTTTTGTGGAAATTATTATTATTATTATTATTAGGGCCCGAGCAGTGACCGCTGCGAGGTCCCTATTGTTTTTCTAAAAATTGTTATTAGGGCCCGAGCTGCGACGGCTGCGAGGTCCCTGTTGTTTTTGTAGAAATTATTATTATTATTATTTTTCCGATTGTTCGATTGCATTTTTGACCCCCGAAACATGCACAAAAATTCACCAAACTTGGCAGTCTCATCGGGCATGGCGAAAAATGTGATATTTTAACGTCTAATATGAAAAGGAAGTGAGTTATGAATTTTTGAAAGTCCGACTTTTGCCCTTTTTTGCATGTTTACAGGGGTCATTCTTTTGCACCCTGATCCTAAAGGCTTCATCTGATTGCCTTAAAATTCTGTCTGTAGCATCTTAAGACCTGGGACAAACACTGGGGCTAAAATTTTTTGTTTCCGAAATACTATATGACGGGGGCGGGGCTTCGAAGTTTTCACTTAAGATTTCCTTCGCCGCAATGGACAAAATGCTTAATAACTCTCTTGCACATGCTGCTAAAAATCCAAAACTTCACATGTACATCAAGAGTCGGTACCTGAAGACATCTATATGTTTATATTCTGTTATACACCTTGCGCCAATCAATATCATTTTTTACATTTTGACGTCCTGCACGGTGCCCTTTTAACGAATCCGATTGAAAATTGGCTAGAAAAGACTCAAGACATTGATCTTACTCTTTCCCTATTTTTGTGACTTTCCTTCGAAGGGCGTGGCTATTACGGTGCCGCAGAGTCTGATTATTCTCCGTGGCAACAAAAGTTCCTGCAAAATGATTCAGATGATCCATCTTCTCGAAATTTTTCACATTTGAGGATATTCAGGCCCTGAAGACGGCTGCCAACTTATTTTTGATCGGATGAGTGTTTAGGCCTTGAGGATGTCACAATACGAAAGTCTTTCGCCTTCTTCAGAGTGTCACATGATGGTGCCTTGTGGCCCGTCTTTATCAGATGATGTTCCATGAGGGCGTGACTTACCTGTCACAAGAATGAAGGCAAGTCACGCCCCCCGCTGTCCGTTCACTCCGCCAAGATGCTGCTCCAGGTGGTAGAGAGGATGAAGGCTCCCTTGTCTCTGTTCATGGTTTTTATGCCTCGCTTGCAGATCTTAATGGCCTCTCTGATCCAGCGCTGTTGTTTGTTCTCTTCGGTGCGGATGACTTTGCCCTTCTCCCGGTCCATGATGTGGTTTTCCCTTTTGCAGTGGTCAGTGATTGCTGATTTGTAATGTTCATGTTGTGCTTGTTCTTTTACTGCTCTGATTTTTCATTTTTTTGACAGGTAAGTCACACCCTCATGGAACATCAGCTGATAAAGACGGGTCTCAAGACACCATCATGCGACACTCTGAAGAAGGCGAAAGACTCGCCGAAACATGTCAGGTAAAAAATTAACCTAAAACATAATTGTCTGCTTTTAATGAATCAGTCAAATATCAATAATAAGAAGACAAAATGAACCTAATACAAATAAATGAATGCTTAATAACGCCCCTGCACATGCTCCTAAAAATCCAAACCTTCACCTGTAAATAAAACGTCCCGACCTGAAGACATCTTAATGTTATTATTTTGTTATACACACAGCGCCGCCAAGTGGAATCAAAAATTTGTTTTTATTTTAATTTTCACGTACTGCACGGTGCCCTTTTGACGAATCCGACTGAAAATTAGTCAGAAAAAACTCAAGACAATGATCTTACTCTGTGCCGAATTTTGTGACGTTTTGGCAAAAGGCGTGGCTATTACGGTGCTGAAAAATCCGATTGTACTTTGTGGCAACAAAAGCTCCGGCAACATGACTCAGATGATCCTATCTTCTCGAAGTTGTACACATTTGAGGATACTTCAGCCCTGAAGACATCTACCAACTTATTTTTCATCGTAGTAGTAGCGCCACCAACTGGTAAAAGCTAATACAAGTTATTTTCTTGGATGTTTTTCTCCGTGCAACTCAACAAGGTCGCCCTCATATATGCTCGGATGACTGTTTCGGCCATGAGGATGTCACAATACGAAATTCATCCTTTTTCGTGAAAAGTTGTGGGAGTGGCATTGCACTGTTCGGCAATAAAACAACGCTGATTATGAGGTTCTAAATATGAACGACAACTCGTGAAACTTTACACACACATCAGGCAGAGCAAATTTATCAATATTTTATACGTTAGTTGTGCAGCTTTTTTGAAATGGCTCGCCATGGCCCTCGAGAAAAGTTAAAAAAAGAATAGAATAGAAATAGAAATCCCTTTATTGTCATTGTACTCAAGTGTGCAACGAGATTAGAGGGCTCCCCTCTCCAGGGCAATACAACAATAATACAGACAATATATAAATTAGATAAATAAATAAGACAGTGCAATGGAATTCAGTACTGAATAGGGCATATAGAAACACATCACAATGCTGTTTTGCAAGGTTAGGGTGGTCTCGTGTGTGTGTGAGAGTTCAGTATGGAGATGGCTCTCGGAAAGAAACTGTTTCTCAGTCTATTGGTCCTTGATTTGATGCATCTGTAGCGCCTGCCAGAGGGCAACAGGTCGAACAGGTGTGAGTTTGGGTGGGTATTGTCTTTGACGATGTTGAGAGCCCTTCTGAGGCACCGGGCGGTGTAGATGTCCGACAGCGAGGGGAGAGGGCAGCCAATAATCCTTTGCGCTGTTTTGACTGTCCTCTGGAGCCTCACTCTGTCCGCCTCAGTGCAGCCGCTGTACCAGGTGGAGACACAGTACGTCAGCAGGCTCTCGATGGACGAGTGGTAGAAGGCCAGCAGCAGCTTCCTGTCCAGGTTGAATTTCCTGAGGACTCTCAGGAAGTGCAGACGTTGGCGGACCTTCTTTACCACTGCTGTGGTGTTGTGACTCCAAGAAAGGTCATCAGAGATCTGTACTCCCAGGAACTTGAACGTGTGGACCCTCTCCACACACACGCCTTCGATGCAGAGGGGGGGCGGCAGCGTCTTGTTCCTCCTGAAGTCGACGACAATCTCCTTTGTTTTAGCAGAGTTAAGGTGCAGTCTGTTGTCCTTGCACCAAGTTGTCAGTCTCCCTACCTCCTCTCTGTAGGCTGTCTCGTCACCTTCCGAGATCAGACCGACCACTGTCGTGTCGTCAGCAAACTTGACGATGGTGTTGTTGCCGTGGGCCGGGCTGCAGTCGTAGGTGTAGAGGGCGTACAGGAGAGGGCTCAGCACGCATCCTTGGGGGGAACCGGTGCTCAGCATGAGGGTGGAGGACGTGTAGGGGCCGAGCAACACAGTCTGGGGTCTGTTGGTCAGAAAGTCCTTAATCCAGATGCGTGTGAGGGCAGGGAGGCCGAGAGTGTCCAGTTTGGCGACGAGGATGTCTGGGATGATCGTGTTGAATGCCGAGCTGTAGTCCACAAAGAGCATCCCTGCATAGCTCCGCTGTTGTTCCAGGTGGCCCAGCACAACATGCAGAGCAGCCCTGGTTGAGTGTTTCACCTCGCTTTTTGTAAATTTTATGGAGTACAGTGAACCCTCGGTTATCGCGGTTAATGGGGACCGAGACCACCCGCGAAAACTGAAAATCCGCGAAGTAGCGGCGCACCTTCAAAAATGCTTAAAAAAAAAATACAATATATATAATAAATATATAATATATATATATATATATATATATATATATATATATACGGGGAGAGAGAGAGTGAAATTCATGTTATAACAAAAAAAACAAATTATTATTAAAACGTATTATTTTTTTATTCCCCAGCCATTCTTTTTGTATTTATTTAATTACTCAGACTTTTACCTGCTGGTACGCCGTCTGGTGTGCCCTGTGAAATGAAATGTGCCATTCTTTATTTATTTATTTATTTATTCATTTATTCATTCATAACTGACAGCTTCGCGCTCCGCTCGTGCCCGGGCGGAAGAGGTGCTCCAATTCGGCTTAACTGTGACACACGCCCACCCTCCTCCCCCGGAGCTTCCATTCGGTTAAACTTAGGGGCCGCTTGGCACCGCCCGTGCCCGGGGAAGGTGCTCCTCTTCGGCTTACTGTGACGCGAGCATGCCCGCCTCCTCCGGAGCTTCCATTCGGTTAAACTTAGGGGCCGCTTGGAACCGCCCGTGCCCGGCGAAGGTGCTCCTCTTCGGCTTACTGTAACGCGAGCATGCCCTCCTCCTCCTGAGCTTCCATTTGGTTAAACTTAGGGGCCGCTTGGAACCGCCCGTGCCCGGGGAAGGTGCTCCTCTTCGGCTTACTGTGACGCGAGCATGCCCTCCTCCTCCGGAGCTTCCATTCGGTTAAACTTAGGGGCCGCTTGGCACCGCCCGTGCCCGGGGAAGGTGCTCCTCTACGGCTTAACTGCCACGCACGCCGGCCGGAGCTCTGGTACGGTCCGAACCGCGCGAAACGTCGCCACCGATCGTGTCCGGGGGAACGTGCTCTTCTTCGTCCACTCTTCTCTTCGCCCACGCTCTTCTTCGGCGCACGCCGGCCGTCTAACCGCTCCAGCGCCCCGTCGTGCCGCTCGGCGAAACTACAATGCCCCCGAATATTTTTTATACCCGCGAAGCACTGAACCCGCGAAAGGTGAACCGCGAAGTAGCGAGGGTTCACTGTATGTATAAGACCAAGACCTACAAAAAAGTCTCTTGGAGCAATGAGCTAGGTTTTACAGGAAGTCGGCCATTTTGAATTTATTAAAAGGGGGCGGGTCACCACAATGGACTTTGTGTAGAAATTATTATTGGGGCCCGAGCCGCGACCGCGGCGAGGTCCCTATTGTTTATGTAGAAATTATTATTAGGGCCCGAGCAGCGACCGCTACGAGGTCCCCATTGTTTTTGTGGAAATTTTTATTATTATTATTATTATTAGGGCCCGAGCAGTGACCGCTGCGAGGTCCCTATTGTTTTTCTAGAAATTGTTATTAGGGCCCGAGCTACGACGGCTGCGAGGTCCCTATTGTTTTTGTAGAAAATATTATTACTTTTATTATTATTATTATTATTATTATTAGGGCCTGAGCAGCGACCGCTGCGAAGTCCCTGTTGTTTTTGTAGAAATTATTATTATTATTATTTTTCCGATTGTACGATTGCATTTTTGACCCCCGAAACATGCACAAAAACTCACCAAACTTGGCAGTCTCATCGGGCATGGCGAGAAATTTGATATTTTAACGTCTAATATGAACAGGAAGTGAGTTATGAATTTTTGAAAGTCCGACTTTTGCCCTTTTTTGCATGTTTACAGGGGTCATTCTTTTGCACCCTGATCCTAAAGGCTTCATCTGATTGCCTTAAAATTCTGTCTGTAGCATCTTAAGACCTGGGACAAACACTGGGGCTAAAATCTTTTGTTTCCGAAATACTATATGACGGGGGCGGGGCTTCAAAGTTTTCACTTAAGATTTCCTTCGCCGCAATGGACAAAATGCTTAATAACTCTCCTGCACATGCTGCTAAAAATCCAAAACTTCACATATACATAAAGAGTCGGTACCTGAAGACATCTATATGTTTATATTCTGTTATACACCTTGCGCCAATCAATATCATTTTTTACATTTTGACGTACTGCACGGTGCCCTTTTAACGAATCCGATTGAAAATTGGCTAGAAAAGACTCAAGACATTGATCTTACTCTATCCCTATTTTTGTGACTTTCCTTCGAAGGGCGTGGCTATTGCGGTGCCGCAGAGTCTGATTATTCTCCGTGGCAACAAAAGTTCCTGCAAAATGATTCAGATGATCCATCTTCTCGAAATTTTTCACATTTGAGGATATTCAGGCCCTGAAGACGGCTGCCAACTTATTTTTGATCGCAGTGGTAGCGCCACCAACTGGTTAAAACAAATACAAATTATTTTCGTTGATGTTTTTCTCCGGGCAGGTTAACAAAATCTACCTTATATTTGCTCGGATGAGTGTTTAGGCCTTGAGGATGTCACAATACGAAAGTCTTTCGCCTTCTTCAGAGTGTCACATGATGGTGTCTTGTGACCCGTCTTTATCAGCTGATGTTCCATGAGGGCGTGACTTACCTGTCACAAGAATGAAGGCAAGTCACGCCCCCCGCTGTCCGTTCACTCCGCCAAGATGCTGCTCCAGGTGGTAGAGAGGATGAAGGCTCCCTTGTCTCTGTTCATGGTTTTTATGCCTCGCTTGCAGATCTCAATGGCCTCTCTGATCCAGCGCTGTTGTTTGTTCTCTTCGGTGCGGATGACCCTGCCCTTCTCCCGGTCCATGATGTGGTTTTCCCTTTTGCAGTGGTCAGTGATTGCTGATTTGTAATGTTCATGTTGTGCTTGTTCTTTTACTGCTATGATTTTTCATTTTTTTGACAGGTAATTCACACCCTCATGGAACATCAGCTGATAAAGACGGGTCTCAAGACACCATCATGCGACACTCTGAAGAAGGCGAAAGACTCGCCGAAACATGTCAGGTAAAAAATTTACCTAAAACATAATTGTCTGCTTTTAATGAATCTGTCAAATATCAATAATAAGAAGACAAAATGAACCTAATACAAATAAATGAATGCTTAATAACTCCCCTGCACATGCTCCTAAAAATCCAAACCTTCACCTGTAAATAAAATGTCCCGACCTGAAGACATCTTAATGTTATTATTTTGTTATACACACAGCGCCGCCAAGTGGAATAAAAAATTTGTTTTTATTTTAATTTTCACGTACTGCACGGTGCCCTTTTGACGAATCCGACTGAAAATTAGTCAGAAAAGACTCAAGACAATGATCTTACTCTGTGCCGAATTTTGTGACGTTTTGGCAAAAGGCGTGGCTATTACGGTGCTGAAAAATCCGATTGTACTTTGTGGCAACAAAAGCTCCGGCAACATGACTCAGATGATCCTATCTTCTCGAAGTTGTACACATTTGAGGATACTTCAGCCCTGAAGACATCTACCAACTTATTTTTCATCGTAGTAGTAGCACCACCAACTGGTAAAAGCTAATACAAGTTATTTTCTTGGATGTTTTTCTCCGTGCAACTCAACAAGGTCGCCCTCATATATGCTCGGATGACTGTTTCGGCCATGAGGATGTCACAATACGAAATTCATCCTTTTTCGTGAAAAGTTGTGGGAGTGGCATTGCACTGTTCGGCAATAAAACAACGCTGATTATGAGGTTCTAAATATGAACGACAACTCGTGAAACTTTACACACACATCAGGCAGAGCAAATTTATCAATATTTTATACGTTAGTTGTGCAGCTTTTTTGAAATGGCTCGCCATGGCCCTCGAGAAAAGTTAAAAAAAGAATAGAATAGAAATAGAAATCCCTTTATTGTCATTGTACTCAAGTATGCAACGAGATTAGAGGGCTCCCCTCTCCAGTGCAATACAACAATAATACAGACAATATATAAATTAGATAAATAAATAAGACAGTGCAATGGAATTCAGTACTGAATAGGGCATATAGAAACACATCACAATGCTGTTTTGCAAGGTTAGGGTGGTCTCGTGTGTGTGTGAGAGTTCAGTATGGAGATGGCTCTCGGAAAGAAACTGTTTCTCAGTCTATTGGTCCTTGATTTGATGCATCTGTAGCGCCTGCCAGAGGGCAACAGGTCGAACAGGTGTGAGTTTGGGTGGGTATTGTCTTTGACGATGTTGAGAGCCCTTCTGAGGCACCGGGCGGTGTAGATGTCCGACAGCGAGGGGAGAGGGCAGCCAATAATCCTTTGCGCTGTTTTGACTGTCCTCTGGAGCCTCACTCTGTCCGCCTCAGTGCAGCCGCTGTACCAGGTGGAGACACAGTACGTCAGCAGGCTCTCGATGGACGAGTGGTAGAAGGCCAGCAGCAGCTTCCTGTCCAGGTTGAATTTCCTGAGGACTCTCAGGAAGTGCAGACGTTGGCGGACCTTCTTTACCACTGCTGTGGTGTTGTGACTCCAAGAAAGGTCATCAGAGATCTGTACTCCCAGGAACTTGAACGTGTGGACCCTCTCCACACACACGCCTTCGATGCAGAGGGGGGGCGGCAGCGTCTTGTTCCTCCTGAAGTCGACGACAATCTCCTTTGTTTTAGCAGAGTTAAGGTGCAGTCTGTTGTCCTTGCACCAAGTTGTCAGTCTCCCTACCTCCTCTCTGTAGGCTGTCTCGTCACCTTCCGAGATCAGGCCGACCACTGTCGTGTCGTCAGCAAACTTGACGATGGTGTTGTTGCCGTGGGCCGGGCTGCAGTCGTAGGTGTAGAGGGCGTACAGGAGAGGGCTCAGCACGCATCCTTGGGGGGAACCGGTGCTCAGCATGAGGGTGGAGGACGTGTAGGGGCCGAGCAACACAGTCTGGGGTCTGTTGGTCAGAAAGTCCTTAATCCAGATGCGTGTGAGGGCAGGGAGGCCGAGAGTGTCCAGTTTGGCGACGAGGATGTCTGGGATGATCGTGTTGAATGCCGAGCTGTAGTCCACAAAGAGCATCCTTGCATAGCTCCGCTGTTGTTCCAGGTGGCCCAGCACAACATGCAGAGCAGCCCTGGTTGAGTGTTTCACCTCGCTTTTTGTAAATTTTATGGAGTACAGTGAACCCTCGGTTATCGCGGTTAATGGGGACCGAGACCACCCGCGAAAACTGAAAATCCGCGAAGTAGCGGCGCACCTTCAAAAATGCTTAAAAAAAAAATACAATATATATAATAAATATATAATATATATATATATATATATATATATATATATATATATATATATATATATATACGGGGAGAGAGAGAGTGAAATTCATGTTATAACAAAAAAAACAAATTATTATTAAAACGTATTATTTTTTTATTCCCCAGCCATTCTTTTTGTATTTATTTAATTACTCAGACTTTTACCTGCTGGTACGCCGTCTGGTGTGCCCTGTGAAATGAAATGTGCCATTCTTTATTTATTTATTTATTCATTTATTCATTCATAACTGACAGCTTCGCGCTCCGCTCGTGCCCGGGCGGAAGAGGTGCTCCAATTCGGCTTAACTGTGACACACGCCCACCCTCCTCCCCCGGAGCTTCCATTCGGTTAAACTTAGGGGCCGCTTGGCACCGCCCGTGCCCGGGGAAGGTGCTCCTCTTCGGCTTACTGTGACGCGAGCATGCCCGCCTCCTCCGGAGCTTCCATTCGGTTAAACTTAGGGGCCGCTTGGAACCGCCCGTGCCCGGCGAAGGTGCTCCTCTTCGGCTTACTGTAACGCGAGCATGCCCTCCTCCTCCGGAGCTTCCATTTGGTTAAACTTAGGGGCCGCTTGGAACCGCCCGTGCCCGGGGAAGGTGCTCCTCTTCGGCTTACTGTGACGCGAGCATGCCCTCCTCCTCCGGAGCTTCCATTCGGTTAAACTTAGGGGCCGCTTGGCACCGCCCGTGCCCGGGGAAGGTGCTCCTCTACGGCTTAACTGCCACGCACGCCGGCCGGAGCTCTGGTACGGTCCGAACCGCGCGAAACGTCGCCACCGATCGTGTCCGGGGGAACGTGCTCTTCTTCGTCCACTCTCCTCTTCGCCCACGCTCTTCTTCGGCGCACGCCGGCCGTCTAACCGCTCCAGCGCTCGGCGAAACTACAATGCCCCCGAATATTTTTTATACCCGCGAAGCACTGAACCCGCGAAAGGTGAACCGCGAAGTAGCGAGGGTTCACTGTATGTATAAGACCAAGACCTACAAAAAAGTCTCTTGGAGCAATGAGCTAGGTTTTACAGGAAGTCGGCCATTTTGAATTTACTTAAAAGGGGCGGGTCACCACAATGGACTTTGTGTAGAAATTATTATTGGGGCCCGAGCAGTGACCGCGGCGAGGTCCCTATTGTTTATGTAGAAATTATTATTAGGGCCCGAGCAGCGACCGCTACGAGGTCCCCATTGTTTTTGTGGAAATTATTATTATTATTATTATTCGGGCCCGAGCAGTGACCGCTGCGAGGTCCCTATTGTTTTTCTAGAAATTGTTATTAGGGCCCGAGCTGCGACGGCTGCGAGGTCCCTATTGTTTTTGTAGAAAATATTAATACTTTTATTATTATTATTATTATTAGGGCCTGAGCAGCGACCGCTGCGAAGTCCCTGTTGTTTTTGTAGAAATTATTATTATTATTATTTTTCCGATTGTTCGATTGCATTTTTGACCCCCGAAACATGCACAAAAATTCACCAAACTTGGCAGTCTCATCGGGCATGGCGAAAAATTTGATATTTTAACGTCTAATATGAACAGGAAGTGAGTTATGAATTTTTGAAAGTCCGACTTTTGCCCTTTTTTGCATGTTTACAGGGGTCATTCTTTTGCACCCTGATCCTAAAGGCTTCATCTGATTGCCTTAAAATTCTGTCTGTAGCATCTTAAGACCTGGGACAAACACTGGGGCTAAAATTTTTTGTTGAAATACTATATGACGGGGGCGGGGCTTCGAAGTTTTCACTTAAGATTTCCTTCGCCGCAATGGACAAAATGCTTAATAACTCTCTTGCACATGCTGCTCAAAATCCAAAACTTCACATGTACATCAAGAGTCGGTACCTGAAGACATCTATATGTTTATATTCTGTTATACACCTTGCGCCAATCAATATCATTTTTTACATTTTGACGTCCTGCACGGTGCCCTTTTAACGAATCCGATTGAAAATTGGCTAGAAAAGACTCAAGACATTGATCTTACTCTATCCCTATTTTTGTGACTTTCCTTCGAAGGGCGTGGCTATTACGGTGCCGCAGAGTCTGATTATTCTCCGTGGCAACAAAAGTTCCTGCAAAATTATTCAGATGATCCATCTTCTCGAAATTTTTCACATTTGAGGATATTCAGGCCCTGAAGACGGCTGCCAACTTATTTTTGATCGGATGAGTGTTTAGGCCTTGAGGATGTCACAATACGAAAGTCTTTCGCCTTCTTCAGAGTGTCACATGATGGTGTCTTGTGGCCCGTCTTTATCAGCTGATGTTCCATGAGGGCGTGACTTACCTGTCACAAGAATGAAGGCAAGTCACGCCCCCCGCTGTCCGTTCACTCCGCCAAGATGCTGCTCCAGGTGGTAGAGAGGATGAAGGCTCCCTTGTCTCTGTTCATGGTTTTTATGCCTCGCTTGCAGATCTCAATGGCCTCTCTGATCCAGCGCTGTTGTTTGTTCTCTTCGGTGCGGATGACCCTGCCCTTCTCCCGGTCCATGATGTGGTTTTCCCTTTTGCAGTGGTCAGTGATTGCTGATTTGTAATGTTCATGTTGTGCTTGTTCTTTTACTGCTCTGATTTTTCATTTTTTTGACAGGTAAGTCACACCCTCATGGAACATCAGCTGATAAAGACGGGTCTCAAGACACCATCATGCGACACTCTGAAGAAGGCGAAAGACTCGCCGAAACATGTCAGGTAAAAAATTAACCTAAAACATAATTGTCTGCTTTTAATGAATCAGTCAAATATCAATAATAAGAAGACAAAATGAACCTAATACAAATAAATGAATGCTTAATAACGCCCCTGCACATGCTCCTAAAAATCCAAACCTTCACCTGTAAATAAAACGTCCCGACCTGAAGACATCTTAATGTTATTATTTTGTTATACACACAGCGCCGCCAAGTGGAATCAAAAATTTGTTTTTATTTTAATTTTCACGTACTGCACGGTGCCCTTTTGACGAATCCGACTGAAAATTAGTCAGAAAAGACTCAAGACAATGATCTTACTCTGTGCCGAATTTTGTGACGTTTTGGCAAAAGGCGTGGCTATTACGGTGCTGAAAAATCCGATTGTACTTTGTGGCAACAAAAGCTCCGGCAACATGACTCAGATGATCCTATCTTCTCGAAGTTGTACACATTTGAGGATACTTCAGCCCTGAAGACATCTACCAACTTATTTTTCATCGTAGTAGTAGCGCCACCAACTGGTAAAAGCTAATACAAGTTATTTTCTTGGATGTTTTTCTCCGTGCAACTCAACAAGGTCGCCCTCATATATGCTCGGATGACTGTTTCGGCCATGAGGATGTCACAATACGAAATTCATCCTTTTTCGTGAAAAGTTGTGGGAGTGGCATTGCACTGTTCGGCAATAAAACAACGCTGATTATGAGGTTCTAAATATGAACGACAACTCGTGAAACTTTACACACACATCAGGCAGAGCAAATTTATCAATATTTTATACGTTAGTTGTGCAGCTTTTTTGAAATGGCTCGCCATGGCCCTCGAGAAAAGTTAAAAAAAGAATAGAATAGAAATAGAAATCCCTTTATTGTCATTGTACTCAAGTGTGCAACGAGATTAGAGGGCTCCCCTCTCCAGTGCAATACAACAATAATACAGACAATATATAAATTAGATAAATAAATACGACAGTGCAATGGAATTCAGTACTGAATAGGGCATATAGAAACACATCACAATGCTGTTTTGCAAGGTTAGGGTGGTCTCGTGTGTGTGTGAGAGTTCAGTATGGAGATGGCTCTCGGAAAGAAACTGTTTCTCAGTCTATTGTATTGGTCCTTGATTTGATGCATCTGTAGCGCCTGCCAGAGGGCAACAGGTCGAACAGGTGTGAGTTTGGGTGGGTATTGTCTTTGACGATGTTGAGAGCCCTTCTGAGGCACCGGGCGGTGTAGATGTCCGACAGCGAGGGGAGAGGGCAGCCAATAATCCTTTGCGCTGTTTTGACTGTCCTCTGGAGCCTCACTCTGTCCGCCTCAGTGCAGCCGCTGTACCAGGTGGAGACACAGTACGTCAGCAGGCTCTCGATGGACGAGTGGTAGAAGGCCAGCAGCAGCTTCCTGTCCAGGTTGAATTTCCTGAGGACTCTCAGGAAGTGCAGACGTTGGCGGACCTTCTTTACCACTGCTGTGGTGTTGTGACTCCAAGAAAGGTCATCGGAGATCTGTACTCCCAGGAACTTGAACGTGTGGACCCTCTCCACACACACGCCTTCGATGCAGAGGGGGGGCGGCAGCGTCTTGTTCCTCCTGAAGTCGACGACAATCTCCTTTGTTTTAGCAGAGTTAAGGTGCAGTCTGTTGTCCTTGCACCAAGTTGTCAGTCTCCCTACCTCCTCTCTATAGGCTGTCTCGTCACCTTCCGAGATCAGACCGACCACTGTCGTGTCGTCAGTAAACTTGACGATGGTGTTGTTGCCGTGGGCCGGGCTGCAGTCGTAGGTGTAGAGGGCGTACAGGAGAGGGCTCAGCACGCATCCTTGGGGGGAACCGGTGCTCAGCATGAGGGTGGAGGACGTGTAGGGGCCGAGCAACACAGTCTGGGGTCTGTTGGTCAGAAAGTCCTTAATCCAGATGCGTGTGAGGGCAGGGAGGCCGAGAGTGTCCAGTTTGGCGACGAGGATGTCTGGGATGATCGTGTTGAATGCCGAGCTGTAGTCCACAAAGAGCATCCTTGCATAGCTCCGCTGTTGTTCCAGGTGGCCCAGCACAACATGCAGAGCAGCCCTGGTTGAGTGTTTCACCTCGCTTTTTGTAAATTTTATGGAGTACAGTGAACCCTCGGTTATCGCGGTTAATGGGGACCGAGACCACCCGCGAAAACTGAAAATCCGCGAAGTAGCGGCGCACCTTCAAAAATGCTTAAAAAAAAAATACATTATATAATAATATATATATATATATATATATATATATATATATATATATATATATATATATATATATATATATATATATATATATATATATATATACGGGGAGAGAGAGAGTGAAATTCATGTTATAACAAAAAAAACAAATTATTATTAAAACGTATTATTTTTTTATTCCCCAGCCATTCTTTTTGTATTTATTTAATTACTCAGACTTTTACCTGCTGGTACGCCGTCTGGTGTGCCCTGTGAAATGAAAGGTGCCATTCTTTATTTATTTATTTATTTATTCATTTATTCATTCATAACTGACAGCTTCGCGCTCCGCTCGTGCCCGGGCGGAAGAGGTGCTCCAATTCGGCTTAACTGTGACACACGCCCACCCTCCTCCCCCGGAGCTTCCATTCGGTTAAACTTAGGGGCCGCTTGGCACCGCCCGTGCCCGGGGAAGGTGCTCCTCTTCGGCTTACTGTGTCGCGAGCATGCCCTCCTCCTCCGGAGCTTCCATTCGGTTAAACTTAGGGGCCGCTTGGAACCGCCCGTGCCCGGGGAAGGTGCTCCTCTTCGGCTTACTGTGACGCGAGCATGCCCTCCTCCTCCGGAGCTTCCATTCGGTTAAACTTAGGGGCCGCTTGGCACCGCCCGTGCCCGGGGAAGGTGCTCCTCTACGGCGTAACTGCCACGCACGCCGGCCGGAGCTCTGGTACGGTCCGAACCGCGCGAAACGTCGCCACCGATCGTGTCCGGGGGAACGTGCTCTTCTTCGTCCACTCTTCTCTTCGCCCACGCTCTTCTTCGGCGCACGCCGGCCGTCTAACCGCTCCAGCGCCCCGTCGTGCCGCTCGGCGAAACTACAATGCCCCCGAATATTTTTTATACCCGCGAAGCACTGAACCCGCGAAAGGTGAACCGCGAAGTAGCGAGGGTTCACTGTATGTATAAGACCAAGACCTACAAAAAAGTCTCTTGGAGCAATGAGCTAGGTTTTACAGGAAGTCGGCCATTTTGAATTTATTAAAAGGGGGCGGGTCACCACAATGGACTTTGTGTAGAAATTATTATTGGGGCCCGAGCCGCGACCGCGGCGAGGTCCCTATTGTTTATGTAGAAATTATTATTAGGGCCCGAGCAGCGACCGCTACGAGGTCCCCATTGTTTTTGTGGAAATTTTTATTATTATTATTATTATTAGGGCCCGAGCAGTGACCGCTGCGAGGTCCCTATTGTTTTTCTAGAAATTGTTATTAGGGCCCGAGCTACGACGGCTGCGAGGTCCCTATTGTTTTTGTAGAAAATATTATTACTTTTATTATTATTATTATTATTATTATTAGGGCCTGAGCAGCGACCGCTGCGAAGTCCCTGTTGTTTTTGTAGAAATTATTATTATTATTATTTTTCCGATTGTACGATTGCATTTTTGACCCCCGAAACATGCACAAAAACTCACCAAACTTGGCAGTCTCATCGGGCATGGCGAGAAATTTGATATTTTAACGTCTAATATGAACAGGAAGTGAGTTATGAATTTTTGAAAGTCCGACTTTTGCCCTTTTTTGCATGTTTACAGGGGTCATTCTTTTGCACCCTGATCCTAAAGGCTTCATCTGATTGCCTTAAAATTCTGTCTGTAGCATCTTAAGACCTGGGACAAACACTGGGGCTAAAATCTTTTGTTTCCGAAATACTATATGACGGGGGCGGGGCTTCAAAGTTTTCACTTAAGATTTCCTTCGCCGCAATGGACAAAATGCTTAATAACTCTCCTGCACATGCTGCTAAAAATCCAAAACTTCACATATACATAAAGAGTCGGTACCTGAAGACATCTATATGTTTATATTCTGTTATACACCTTGCGCCAATCAATATCATTTTTTACATTTTGACGTACTGCACGGTGCCCTTTTAACGAATCCGATTGAAAATTGGCTAGAAAAGACTCAAGACATTGATCTTACTCTATCCCTATTTTTGTGACTTTCCTTCGAAGGGCGTGGCTATTGCGGTGCCGCAGAGTCTGATTATTCTCCGTGGCAACAAAAGTTCCTGCAAAATGATTCAGATGATCCATCTTCTCGAAATTTTTCACATTTGAGGATATTCAGGCCCTGAAGACGGCTGCCAACTTATTTTTGATCGCAGTGGTAGCGCCACCAACTGGTTAAAACAAATACAAATTATTTTCGTTGATGTTTTTCTCCGGGCAGGTTAACAAAATCAACCTTATATTTGCTCGGATGAGTGTTTAGGCCTTGAGGATGTCACAATACGAAAGTCTTTCGCCTTCTTCAGAGTGTCACATGATGGTGTCTTGTGACCCGTCTTTATCAGCTGATGTTCCATGAGGGCGTGACTTACCTGTCACAAGAATGAAGGCAAGTCACGCCCCCCGCTGTCCGTTCACTCCGCCAAGATGCTGCTCCAGGTGGTAGAGAGGATGAAGGCTCCCTTGTCTCTGTTCATGGTTTTTATGCCTCGCTTGCAGATCTCAATGGCCTCTCTGATCCAGCGCTGTTGTTTGTTCTCTTCGGTGCGGATGACCCTGCCCTTCTCCCGGTCCATGATGTGGTTTTCCCTTTTGCAGTGGTCAGTGATTGCTGATTTGTAATGTTCATGTTGTGCTTGTTCTTTTACTGCTATGATTTTTCATTTTTTTGACAGGTAATTCACACCCTCATGGAACATCAGCTGATAAAGACGGGTCTCAAGACACCATCATGCGACACTCTAAAGAAGGCGAAAGACTCGCCGAAACATGTCAGGTAAAAAATTTACCTAAAACATAATTGTCTGCTTTTAATGAATCTGTCAAATATCAATAATAAGAAGACAAAATTAACCTAATACAAATAAATGAATGCTTAATAACTCCCCTGCACATGCTCCTAAAAATCCAAACCTTCACCTGTAAATAAAATGTCCCGACCTGAAGACATCTTAATGTTATTATTTTGTTATACACACAGCGCCGCCAAGTGGAATAAAAAATTAGTTTTTATTTTAATTTTCACGTACTGCACGGTGCCCTTTTGACGAATCCGACTGAAAATTAGTCAGAAAAGACTCAAGACAATGATCTTACTCTGTGCCGAATTTTGTGACGTTTTGGCAAAAGGCGTGGCTATTACGGTGCTGAAAAATCCGATTGTACTTTGTGGCAACAAAAGCTCCGGCAACATGACTCAGATGATCCTATCTTCTCGAAGTTGTACACATTTGAGGATACTTCAGCCCTGAAGACATCTACCAACTTATTTTTCATCGTAGTAGTAGCGCCACCAACTGGTAAAAGCTAATACAAGTTATTTTCTTGGATGTTTTTCTCCGTGCAACTCAACAAGGTCGCCCTCATATATGCTCGGATGACTGTTTCGGCCATGAGGATGTCACAATACGAAATTCATCCTTTTTCGTGAAAAGTTGTGGGAGTGGCATTGCACTGTTCGGCAATAAAACAACGCTGATTATGAGGTTCTAAATATGAACGACAACTCGTGAAACTTTACACACACATCAGGCAGAGCAAATTTATCAATATTTTATACGTTAGTTGTGCAGCTTTTTTGAAATGGCTCGCCATGGCCCTCGAGAAAAGTTAAAAAAAGAATAGAATAGAAATAGAAATCCCTTTATTGTCATTGTACTCAAGTGTGCAACGAGATTAGAGGGCTCCCCTCTCCAGTGCAATACAACAATAATACAGACAATATATAAATTAGATAAATAAATAAGACAGTGCAATGGAATTCAGTACTGAATAGGGCATATAGAAACACATCACAATGCTGTTTTGCAAGGTTAGGGTGGTCTCGTGTGTGTGTGAGAGTTCAGTATGGAGATGGCTCTCGGAAAGAAACTGTTTCTCAGTCTATTGGTCCTTGATTTGATGCATCTGTAGCGCCTGCCAGAGGGCAACAGGTCGAACAGGTGTGAGTTTGGGTGGGTATTGTCTTTGACGATGTTGAGAGCCCTTCTGAGGCACCGGGCGGTGTAGATGTCCGACAGCGAGGGGAGAGGGCAGCCAATAATCCTTTGCGCTGTTTTGACTGTCCTCTGGAGCCTCACTCTGTCCGCCTCAGTGCAGCCGCTGTACCAGGTGGAGACACAGTACGTCAGCAGGCTCTCGATGGACGAGTGGTAGAAGGCCAGCAGCAGCTTCCTGTCCAGGTTGAATTTCCTGAGGACTCTCAGGAAGTGCAGACGTTGGCGGACCTTCTTTACCACTGCTGTGGTGTTGTGACTCCAAGAAAGGTCATCAGAGATCTGTACTCCCAGGAACTTGAACGTGTGGACCCTCTCCACACACACGCCTTCGATGCAGAGGGGGGGCGGCAGCGTCTTGTTCCTCCTGAAGTCGACGACAATCTCCTTTGTTTTAGCAGAGTTAAGGTGCAGTCTGTTGTCCTTGCACCAAGTTGTCAGTCTCCCTACCTCCTCTCTGTAGGCTGTCTCGTCACCTTCCGAGATCAGACCGACCACTGTCGTGTCGTCAGCAAACTTGACGATGGTGTTGTTGCCGTGGGCCGGGCTGCAGTCGTAGGTGTAGAGGGCGTACAGGAGAGGGCTCAGCACGCATCCTTGGGGGGAACCGGTGCTCAGCATGAGGGTGGAGGACGTGTAGGGGCCGAGCAACACAGTCTGGGGTCTGTTGGTCAGAAAGTCCTTAATCCAGATGCGTGTGAGGGCAGGGAGGCCGAGAGTGTCCAGTTTGGCGACGAGGATGTCTGGGATGATCGTGTTGAATGCCGAGCTGTAGTCCACAAAGAGCATCCTTGCATAGCTCCGCTGTTGTTCCAGGTGGCCCAGCACAACATGCAGAGCAGCCCTGGTTGAGTGTTTCACCTCGCTTTTTGTAAATTTTATGGAGTACAGTGAACCCTCGGTTATCGCGGTTAATGGGGACCGAGACCACCCGCGAAAACTGAAAATCCGCGAAGTAGCGGCGCACCTTCAAAAATGCTTAAAAAAAAAATACAATATATATAATAAATATATAAATATATATATATATATATATATATATATATATATATACGGGGAGAGAGAGAGTGAAATTCATGTTATAACAAAAAAAACAAATTATTATTAAAACGTATTATGTTTTTATTCCCCAGCCATTCTTTTTGTATTTATTTAATTACTCAGACTTTTACCTGCTGGTACGCCGTCTGGTGTGCCCTGTGAAATGAAAGGTGCCATTCTTTATTTATTTATTTATTTATTCATTTATTCATTCATAACTGACAGCTTCGCGCTCCGCTCGTGCCCGGGCGGAAGAGGTGCTCCAATTCGGCTTAACTGTGACACACGCCCACCCTCCTCCCCCGGAGCTTCCATTCGGTTAAACTTAGGGGCCGCTTGGCACCGCCCGTGCCCGGGGAAGGTGCTCCTCTTCGGCTTACTGTGTCGCGAGCATGCCCTCCTCCTCCGGAGCTTCCATTCGGTTAAACTTAGGGGCCGCTTGGAACCGCCCGTGCCCGGGGAAGGTGCTCCTCTTCGGCTTACTGTGACGCGAGCATGCCCTCCTCCTCCGGAGCTTCCATTCGGTTAAACTTAGGGGCCGCTTGGCACCGCCCGCGCCCGGGGAAGGTGCTCCTCTACGGCTTAACTGCCACGCACGCCGGCCGGAGCTCTGGTACGGTCCGAACCGCGCGAAACGTCGCCACCGATCGTGTCCGGGGGAACGTGCTCTTCTTCGTCCACTCTTCTCTTCGCCCACGCTCTTCTTCGGCGCACGCCGGCCGTCTAACCGCTCCAGCGCCCCGTCGTGCCGCTCGGCGAAACTACAATGCCCCCGAATATTTTTTATACCCGCGAAGCACTGAACCCGCGAAAGGTGAACCGCGAAGTAGCGAGGGTTCACTGTATGTATAAGACCAAGACCTACAAAAAAGTCTCTTGGAGCAATGAGCTAGGTTTTACAGGAAGTCGGCCATTTTGAATTTATTAAAAGGGGGCGGGTCACCACAATGGACTTTGTGTAGAAATTATTATTGGGGCCCGAGCAGCGACCGCGGCGAGGTCCCTATTGTTTATGTAGAAATTATTATTAGGGCCCGAGCAGCGACCGCTACGAGGTCCCCATTGTTTTTGTGGAAATTTTTATTATTATTATTATTATTAGGGCCCGAGCAGTGACCGCTGCGAGGTCCCTATTGTTTTTCTAGAAATTGTTATTAGGGCCCGAGCTACGACGGCTGCGAGGTCCCTATTGTTTTTGTAGAAAATATTATTACTTTTATTATTATTATTATTATTATTATTAGGGCCTGAGCAGCGACCGCTGCGAAGTCCCTGTTGTTTTTGTAGAAATTATTATTATTATTATTTTTCCGATTGTACGATTGCATTTTTGACCCCCGAAACATGCACAAAAACTCACCAAACTTGGCAGTCTCATCGGGCATGGCGAGAAATTTGATATTTTAACGTCTAATATGAACAGGAAGTGAGTTATGAATTTTTGAAAGTCCGACTTTTGCCCTTTTTTGCATGTTTACAGGGGTCATTCTTTTGCACCCTGATCCTAAAGGCTTCATCTGATTGCCTTAAAATTCTGTCTGTAGCATCTTAAGACCTGGGACAAACACTGGGGCTAAAATCTTTTGTTTCCGAAATACTATATGACGGGGGCGGGGCTTCAAAGTTTTCACTTAAGATTTCCTTCGCCGCAATGGACAAAATGCTTAATAACTCTCCTGCACATGCTGCTAAAAATCCAAAACTTCACATATACATAAAGAGTCGGTACCTGAAGACATCTATATGTTTATATTCTGTTATACACCTTGCGCCAATCAATATCATTTTTTACATTTTGACGTACTGCACGGTGCCCTTTTAACGAATCCGATTGAAAATTGGCTAGAAAAGACTCAAGACATTGATCTTACTCTATCCCTATTTTTGTGACTTTCCTTCGAAGGGCGTGGCTATTGCGGTGCCGCACAGTCTGATTATTCTCCGTGGCAACAAAAGTTCCTGCAAAATGATTCAGATGATCCATCTTCTCGAAATTTTTCACATTTGAGGATATTCAGGCCCTGAAGACGGCTGCCAACTTATTTTTGATCGCAGTGGTAGCGCCACCAACTGGTTAAAACAAATACAAATTATTTTCGTTGATGTTTTTCTCCGGGCAGGTTAACAAAATCTACCTTATATTTGCTCGGATGAGTGTTTAGGCCTTGAGGATGTCACAATACGAAAGTCTTTCGCCTTCTTCAGAGTGTCACATGATGGTGTCTTGTGACCCGTCTTTATCAGCTGATGTTCCATGAGGGCGTGACTTACCTGTCACAAGAATGAAGGCAAGTCACGCCCCCCGCTGTCCGTTCACTCCGCCAAGATGCTGCTCCAGGTGGTAGAGAGGATGAAGGCTCCCTTGTCTCTGTTCATGGTTTTTATGCCTCGCTTGCAGATCTCAATGGCCTCTCCGATCCAGCGCTGTTGTTTGTTCTCTTCGGTGCGGATGACCCTGCCCTTCTCCCGGTCCATGATGTGGTTTTCCCTTTTGCAGTGGTCAGTGATTGCTGATTTGTAATGTTCATGTTGTGCTTGTTCTTTTACTGCTATGATTTTTCATTTTTTTGACAGGTAATTCACACCCTCATGGAACATCAGCTGATAAAGACGGGTCTCAAGACACCATCATGCGACACTCTGAAGAAGGCGAAAGACTCGCCGAAACATGTCAGGTAAAAAATTTACCTAAAACATAATTGTCTGCTTTTAATGAATCTGTCAAATATCAATAATAAGAAGACAAAATGAACCTAATACAAATAAATGAATGCTTAATAACTCCCCTGCACATGCTCCTAAAAATCCAAACCTTCACCTGTAAATAAAATGTCCCGACCTGAAGACATCTTAATGTTATTATTTTGTTATACACACAGCGCCGCCAAGTGGAATAAAAAAATTGTTTTTATTTTAATTTTCACGTACTGCACGGTGCCCTTTTGACGAATCCGACTGAAAATTAGTCAGAAAAGACTCAAGACAATGATCTTACTCTCTGCCGAGTTTTGTGACGTTTTGGCAAAAGGCGTGGCTATTACGGTGCTGAAAAGTCCGATTGTACTTTGTGGCAACAAAAGCTCCGGCAACATGACTGAGATGATCCTATCTTCTCGAAGTTGTACACATTTGAGGATACTTCAACCCTGAAGACATCTACCAACTTATTTTTCATCGTAGTAGTAGCGCCACCAACTGGTAAAAGCTAATACAAGTTATTTTCTTGGATGTTTTTCTCCGTGCAACTCAACAAGGTCGCCCTCATATATGCTCGGAGGACTGTTTCGTCCATGAGGATGTCACAATACGAAATTCATCCTTTTTCGTGAAAAGTTGTGGGAGTGGCATTGCACTGTCCGGCAATAAAACAACGCTGATTATGAGGTTCTAAATATGAACGACAACTCGTGAAACTTGACACACACATCAGGCAGAGCAAATTTATCAATATTTTATACGTTAGTTGTGCAGCTTTTTTTAAATGGCTCGCCATGGCCCTCGAGAAATGTTCAAAAAAGCAGCCCTGGTTGAGTGTTTCACCTCGCTTTTTGTAAATTTTATGGAGTACAGTGAACCCTCGGTTGTCGCGGTTAATGGGGACCGAGACCACCCGCGGAAACTGAAAATCCGCGAAGTAGCGGCGCACCTTCAAAAATGCTTAAAAAAAAATACAATATATATAATGAATATATATATATATAGATATATATATAGATATATATATATATATATACAGAGAGAGAGAGAGAGTGAAATTCATGTTATACCAAAAAAAACAAATTATTATTAAAACGTATTATTTTTTTATTCCCCAGCCATTCTTTTTGTATTTATTTAATTACTCCGACTATTACCTGCTGGTACGCCGTCCGGTGTGCCCTGTGAAATGAAAGGTGGCATTCTTTATTTATTTATTTATTTATTCATTTATTCATTCATAACTGACAGCTTCGCGCTCCGTTCGTGCCCGGGCGGAAGAGGTGTTCCAATTCGGCTTAACTGTGACACACGCCCGCCCTCCTCCCCCGGAGCTTCCATTCGGTTAAACTTAGGGGCCGCTTGGCACCGCCCGTGCCCGGGGAAGGTGCTCCTCTTCGGCTTACTGTGACGCGAGCATGCCCGCCTCCTCCGGAGCTTCCATTCGGTTAAACTTAGGGGCCGCTTGGAACCGCCCGTGCCCGGCGAAGGTGCTCCTCTTCGGCTTACTGTGACGCGAGCATGCCCTCCTCCTCCGGAGCTTCCATTTGGTTAAACTTAGGGGCCGCTTGGAACCGCCCGTGCCCGGGGAAGGTGCTCCTCTTCGGCTTACTGTGACGCGAGCATGCCCTCCTCCTCCGGAGCTTCCATTCGGTTAAACTTAGGGGCCGCTTGGCACCGCCCGTGCCCGGGGAAGGTGCTCCTCTACGGCTTAACTGCCACGCACGCCGGCCGGAGCTCTGGTACGGTCCGAACCGCGCGAAACGTCGCCACCGATCGTGTCCGGGGGAACGTGCTCTTCTTCGTCCACTCTCCTCTTCGCCCACGCTCTTCTTCGGCGCACGCCGGCCGTCTAACCGCTCCAGCGCCCGTCGTGCCGCTCGGCGAAACTACAATGCCCCCAAATATTTTTTATACCCGCGAAGCACTGAACCCGCGAAAGGTGAACCGCGAAGTAGCGAGGGTTCACTGTATGTATAAGACCAAGACCTACAAAAAAAGTCTCTTGGAGAAATGAGCTAGGTTTTACAGGAAGTCGGCCATTTTGAATTTACTTAAAAGGGGCGGGTCACCACAATGGACTTTGTGTAGAAATTATTATTGGGGCCCGAGCAGCGACCGCGGCGAGGTCCCTATTGTTTATGTAGAAATTATTATTAGGGCCCGAGCAGCGACCGCTACGAGGTCCCCATTGTTTTTGTGGAAATTATTATTATTATTATTATTATTAGGGCCCGAGCAGTGACCGCTGCGAGGTCCCTATTGTTTTTCTAGAAATTGTTATTAGGGCCCGAGCTGCGACGGCTGCGAGGTCCCTATTGTTTTTGTAGAAAATATTAATACTTTTATTATTATTATTATTATTAGGGCCTGAACAGCGACCGCTGCGAAGTCCCTGTTGTTTTTGTAGAAATTATTATTATTATTATTTTTCCGATTGTTCGATTGCATTTTTGACCCCCGAAACATGCACAAAAATTCACCAAACTTGGCAGTCTCATCGGGCATGGCGAAAAATTTGATATTTTAACGTCTAATATGAACAGGAAGTGAGTTATGAATTTTTGAAAGTCCGACTTTTGCCCTTTTTTGCATGTTTACAGGGGTCATTCTTTTGCACCCTGATCCTAAAGGCTTCATCTGATTGCCTTAAAATTCTGTCTGTAGCATCTTAAGACCTGGGACAAACACTGGGGCTAAAATTTTTTGTTTCCGCAATACTATATGACGGGGGCGGGGCTTCGAAGTTTTCACTTAAGATTTCCTTCGCCGCAATGGACAAAATGCTTAATAACTCTCTTGCACATGCTGCTAAAAATCCAAAACTTCACATGTACATCAAGAGTCGGTACCTGAAGACATCTATATGTTTATATTCTGTTATACACCTTGCGCCAATCAATATCATTTTTTACATTTTGACGTCCTGCACGGTGCCCTTTTAACGAATCCGATTGAAAATTGGCTAGAAAAGACTCAAGACATTGATCTTACTCTATCCCTATTTTTGTGACTTTCCTTCGAAGGGCGTGGCTATTACGGTGCCGCAGAGTCTGATTATTCTCCGTGGCAACAAAAGTTCCTGCAAAATGATTCAGATGATCCATCTTCTCGAAATTTTTCACATTTGAGGATATTCAGGCCCTGAAGACGGCTGCCAACTTATTTTTGATCGGATGAGTGTTTAGGCCTTGAGGATGTCACAATACGAAAGTCTTTCGCCTTCTTCAGAGTGTCACATGATGGTGTCTTGTGGCCCGTCTTTATCAGCTGATGTTCCATGAGGGCGTGACTTACCTGTCACAAGAATGAAGGCAAGTCACGCCCCCCGCTGTCCGTTCACTCCGCCAAGATGCTGCTCCAGGTGGTAGAGAGGATGAAGGCTCCCTTGTCTCTGTTCATGGTTTTTATGCCTCGCTTGCAGATCTCAATGGCCTCTCTGATCCAGCGCTGTTGTTTGTTCTCTTCGGTGCGGATGACCCTGCCCTTCTCCCGGTCCATGATGTGGTTTTCCCTTTTGCAGTGGTCAGTGATTGCTGATTTGTAATGTTCATGTTGTGCTTGTTCTTTTACTGCTCTGATTTTTCATTTTTTTGACAGGTAAGTCACACCCTCATGGAACATCAGCTGATAAAGACGGGTCTCAAGACACCATCATGCGACACTCTGAAGAAGGCGAAAGACTCGCCGAAACATGTCAGGTAAAAAATTAACCTAAAACATAATTGTCTGCTTTTAATGAATCAGTCAAATATCAATAATAAGAAGACAAAATGAACCTAATACAAATAAATGAATGCTTAATAACGCCCCTGCACATGCTCCTAAAAATCCAAACCTTCACCTGTAAATAAAACGTCCCGACCTGAAGACATCTTAATGTTATTATTTTGTTATACACACAGCGCCGCCAAGTGGAATCAAAAATTTGTTTTTATTTTAATTTTCACGTACTGCACGGTGCCCTTTTGACGAATCCGACTGAAAATTAGTCAGAAAAGACTCAAGACAATGATCTTACTCTGTGCCGAATTTTGTGACGTTTTGGCAAAAGGCGTGGCTATTACGGTGCTGAAAAATCCGATTGTACTTTGTGGCAACAAAAGCTCCGGCAACATGACTCAGATGATCCTATCTTCTCGAAGTTGTACACATTTGAGGATACTTCAGCCCTGAAGACATCTACCAACTTATTTTTCATCGTAGTAGTAGCGCCACCAACTGGTAAAAGCTAATACAAGTTATTTTCTTGGATGTTTTTCTCCGTGCAACTCAACAAGGTCGCCCTCATATATGCTCGGATGACTGTTTCGGCCATGAGGATGTCACAATACGAAATTCATCCTTTTTCGTGAAAAGTTGTGGGAGTGGCATTGCACTGTTCGGCAATAAAACAACGCTGATTATGAGGTTCTAAATATGAACGACAACTCGTGAAACTTTACACACACATCAGGCAGAGCAAATTTATCAATATTTTATACGTTAGTTGTGCAGCTTTTTTGAAATGGCTCGCCATGGCCCTCGAGAAAAGTTAAAAAAAGAATAGAATAGAAATAGAAATCCCTTTATTGTCATTGTACTCAAGTGTGCAACGAGATTAGAGGGCTCCCCTCTCCAGTGCAATACAACAATAATACAGACAATATATAAATTAGATAAATAAATACGACAGTGCAATGGAATTCAGTACTGAATAGGGCATATAGAAACACATCACAATGCTGTTTTGCAAGGTTAGGGTGGTCTCGTGTGTGTGTGAGAGTTCAGTATGGAGATGGCTCTCGGAAAGAAACTGTTTCTCAGTCTATTGGTCCTTGATTTGATGCATCTGTAGCGCCTGCCAGAGGGCAACAGGTCGAACAGGTGTGAGTTTGGGTGGGTATTGTCTTTGACGATGTTGAGAGCCCTTCTGAGGCACCGGGCGGTGTAGATGTCCGACAGCGAGGGGAGAGGGCAGCCAATAATCCTTTGCGCTGTTTTGACTGTCCTCTGGAGCCTCACTCTGTCCGCCTCAGTGCAGCCGCTGTACCAGGTGGAGACACAGTACGTCAGCAGGCTCTCGATGGACGAGTGGTAGAAGGCCAGCAGCAGCTTCCTGTCCAGGTTGAATTTCCTGAGGACTCTCAGGAAGTGCAGACGTTGGCGGACCTTCTTTACCACTGCTGTGGTGTTGTGACTCCAAGAAAGGTCATCGGAGATCTGTACTCCCAGGAACTTGAACGTGTGGACCCTCTCCACACACACGCCTTCGATGCAGAGGGGGGGCGGCAGCGTCTTGTTCCTCCTGAAGTCGACGACAATCTCCTTTGTTTTAGCAGAGTTAAGGTGCAGTCTGTTGTCCTTGCACCAAGTTGTCAGTCTCCCTACCTCCTCTCTATAGGCTGTCTCGTCACCTTCCGAGATCAGACCGACCACTGTCGTGTCGTCAGCAAACTTGACGATGGTGTTGTTGCCGTGGGCCGGGCTGCAGTCGTAGGTGTAGAGGGCGTACAGGAGAGGGCTCAGCACGCATCCTTGGGGGGAACCGGTGCTCAGCATGAGGGTGGAGGACGTGTAGGGGCCGAGCAACACAGTCTGGGGTCTGTTGGTCAGAAAGTCCTTAATCCAGATGCGTGTGAGGGCAGGGAGGCCGAGAGTGTCCAGTTTGGCGACGAGGATGTCTGGGATGATCGTGTTGAATGCCGAGCTGTAGTCCACAAAGAGCATCCTTGCATAGCTCCGCTGTTGTTCCAGGTGGCCCAGCACAACATGCAGAGCAGCCCTGGTTGAGTGTTTCACCTCGCTTTTTGTAAATTTTATGGAGTACAGTGAACCCTCGGTTATCGCGGTTAATGGGGACCGAGACCACCCGCGAAAACTGAAAATCCGCGAAGTAGCGGCGCACCTTCAAAAATGCTTAAAAAAAAAATACAATATATATAATAAATATATAAATATATATATATATATATATATATATATATATATATATAAATATATATATATATATATATATATATATATATATATATATATATATATATATATACGGGGAGAGAGAGAGTGAAATTCATGTTATAACAAAAAAAACAAATTATTATTAAAACGTATTATTTTTTTATTCCCCAGCCATTCTTTTTGTATTTATTTAATTACTCAGACTTTTACCTGCTGGTACGCCGTCTGGTGTGCCCTGTGAAATGAAAGGTGCCATTCTTTATTTATTTATTTATTTATTCATTTATTCATTCATAACTGACAGCTTCGCGCTCCGCTCGTGCCCGGGCGGAAGAGGTGCTCCAATTCGGCTTAACTGTGACACACGCCCACCCTCCTCCCCCGGAGCTTCCATTCGGTTAAACTTAGGGGCCGCTTGGCACCGCCCGTGCCCGGGGAAGGTGCTCCTCTTCGGCTTACTGTGTCGCGAGCATGCCCTCCTCCTCCGGAGCTTCCATTCGGTTAAACTTAGGGGCCGCTTGGAACCGCCCGTGCCCGGGGAAGGTGCTCCTCTTCGGCTTACTGTGACGCGAGCATGCCCTCCTCCTCCGGAGCTTCCATTCGGTTAAACTTAGGGGCCGCTTGGCACCGCCCGTGCCCGGGGAAGGTGCTCCTCTACGGCTTAACTGCCACGCACGCCGGCCGGAGCTCTGGTACGGTCCGAACCGCGCGAAACGTCGCCACCGATCGTGTCCGGGGGAACGTGCTCTTCTTCGTCCACTCTTCTCTTCGCCCACGCTCTTCTTCGGCGCACGCCGGCCGTCTAACCGCTCCAGCGCCCCGTCGTGCCGCTCGGCGAAACTACAATGCCCCCGAATATTTTTTATACCCGCGAAGCACTGAACCCGCGAAAGGTGAACCGCGAAGTAGCGAGGGTTCACTGTATGTATAAGACCAAGACCTACAAAAAAGTCTCTTGGAGCAATGAGCTAGGTTTTACAGGAAGTCGGCCATTTTGAATTTATTAAAAGGGGGCGGGTCACCACAATGGACTTTGTGTAGAAATTATTATTGGGGCCCGAGCCGCGACCGCGGCGAGGTCCCTATTGTTTATGTAGAAATTATTATTAGGGCCCGAGCAGCGACCGCTACGAGGTCCCCATTGTTTTTGTGGAAATTTTTATTATTATTATTATTATTAGGGCCCGAGCAGTGACCGCTGCGAGGTCCCTATTGTTTTTCTAGAAATTGTTATTAGGGCCCGAGCTACGACGGCTGCGAGGTCCCTATTGTTTTTGTAGAAAATATTATTACTTTTATTATTATTATTATTATTATTATTAGGGCCTGAGCAGCGACCGCTGCGAAGTCCCTGTTGTTTTTGTAGAAATTATTATTATTATTATTTTTCCGATTGTACGATTGCATTTTTGACCCCCGAAACATGCACAAAAACTCACCAAACTTGGCAGTCTCATCGGGCATGGCGAGAAATTTGATATTTTAACGTCTAATATGAACAGGAAGTGAGTTATGAATTTTTGAAAGTCCGACTTTTGCCCTTTTTTGCATGTTTACAGGGGTCATTCTTTTGCACCCTGATCCTAAAGGCTTCATCTGATTGCCTTAAAATTCTGTCTGTAGCATCTTAAGACCTGGGACAAACACTGGGGCTAAAATCTTTTGTTTCCGAAATACTATATGACGGGGGCGGGGCTTCAAAGTTTTCACTTAAGATTTCCTTCGCCGCAATGGACAAAATGCTTAATAACTCTCCTGCACATGCTGCTAAAAATCCAAAACTTCACATATACATAAAGAGTCGGTACCTGAAGACATCTATATGTTTATATTCTGTTATACACCTTGCGCCAATCAATATAATTTTTTACATTTTGACGTACTGCACGGTGCCCTTTTAACGAATCCGATTGAAAATTGGCTAGAAAAGACTCAAGACATTGATCTTACTCTATCCCTATTTTTGTGACTTTCCTTCGAAGGGCGTGGCTATTGCGGTGCCGCAGAGTCTGATTATTCTCCGTGGCAACAAAAGTTCCTGCAAAATGATTCAGATGATCCATCTTCTCGAAATTTTTCACATTTGAGGATATTCAGGCCCTGAAGACGGCTGCCAACTTATTTTTGATCGCAGTGGTAGCGCCACCAACTGGTTAAAACAAATACAAATTATTTTCGTTGATGTTTTTCTCCGGGCAGGTTAACAAAATCTACCTTATATTTGCTCGGATGAGTGTTTAGGCCTTGAGGATGTCACAATACGAAAGTCTTTCGCCTTCTTCAGAGTGTCACATGATGGTGTCTTGTGACCCGTCTTTATCAGCTGATGTTCCATGAGGGCGTGACTTACCTGTCACAAGAATGAAGGCAAGTCACGCCCCCCGCTGTCCGTTCACTCCGCCAAGATGCTGCTCCAGGTGGTAGAGAGGATGAAGGCTCCCTTGTCTCTGTTCATGGTTTTTATGCCTCGCTTGCAGATCTCAATGGCCTCTCTGATCCAGCGCTGTTGTTTGTTCTCTTCGGTGCGGATGACCCTGCCCTTCTCCCGGTCCATGATGTGGTTTTCCCTTTTGCAGTGGTCAGTGATTGCTGATTTGTAATGTTCATGTTGTGCTTGTTCTTTTACTGCTATGATTTTTCATTTTTTTGACAGGTAATTCACACCCTCATGGAACATCAGCTGATAAAGACGGGTCTCAAGACACCATCATGCGACACTCTGAAGAAGGCGAAAGACTCGCCGAAACATGTCAGGTAAAAAATTTACCTAAAACATAATTGTCTGCTTTTAATGAATCTGTCAAATATCAATAATAAGAAGACAAAATGAACCTAATACAAATAAATGAATGCTTAATAACTCCCCTGCACATGCTCCTAAAAATCCAAACCTTCACCTGTAAATAAAATGTCCCGACCTGAAGACATCTTAATGTTATTATTTTGTTATACACACAGCGCCGCCAAGTGGAATAAAAAAATTGTTTTTATTTTAATTTTCACGTACTGCACGGTGCCCTTTTGACGAATCCGACTGAAAATTAGTCAGAAAAGACTCAAGACAATGATCTTACTCTCTGCCGAGTTTTGTGACGTTTTGGCAAAAGGCGTGGCTATTACGGTGCTGAAAAGTCCGATTGTACTTTGTGGCAACAAAAGCTCCGGCAACATGACTGAGATGATCCTATCTTCTCGAAGTTGTACACATTTGAGGATACTTCAACCCTGAAGACATCTACCAACTTATTTTTCATCGTAGTAGTAGCGCCACCAACTGGTAAAAGCTAATACAAGTTATTTTCTTGGATGTTTTTCTCCGTGCAACTCAACAAGGTCGCCCTCATATATGCTCGGAGGACTGTTTCGTCCATGAGGATGTCACAATACGAAATTCATCCTTTTTCGTGAAAAGTTGTGGGAGTGGCATTGCACTGTCCGGCAATAAAACAACGCTGATTATGAGGTTCTAAATATGAACAACAACTCGTGAAACTTGACACACACATCAGGCAGAGCAAATTTATCAATATTTTATACGTTAGTTGTGCAGCTTTTTTTAAATGGCTCGCCATGGCCCTCGAGAAATGTTCAAAAAAGCAGCCCTGGTTGAGTGTTTCACCTCGCTTTTTGTAAATTTTATGGAGTACAGTGAACCCTCGGTTGTCGCGGTTAATGGGGACCGAGACCACCCGCGGAAACTGAAAATCCGCGAAGTAGCGGCGCACCTTCAAAAATGCTTAAAAAAAAATACAATATATATAATGAATATATATATATATAGATATATATATAGATATATATATATATATATACAGAGAGAGAGAGAGAGTGAAATTCATGTTATACCAAAAAAAACAAATTATTATTAAAACGTATTATTTTTTTATTCCCCAGCCATTCTTTTTGTATTTATTTAATTACTCCGACTATTACCTGCTGGTACGCCGTCCGGTGTGCCCTGTGAAATGAAAGGTGGCATTCTTTATTTATTTATTTATTTATTCATTTATTCATTCATAACTGACAGCTTCGCGCTCCGTTCGTGCCCGGGCGGAAGAGGTGTTCCAATTCGGCTTAACTGTGACACACGCCCGCCCTCCTCCCCCGGAGCTTCCATTCGGTTAAACTTAGGGGCCGCTTGGCACCGCCCGTGCCCGGGGAAGGTGCTCCTCTTCGGCTTACTGTGACGCGAGCATGCCCGCCTCCTCCGGAGCTTCCATTCGGTTAAACTTAGGGGCCGCTTGGAACCGCCCGTGCCCGGCGAAGGTGCTCCTCTTCGGCTTACTGTGACGCGAGCATGCCCTCCTCCTCCGGAGCTTCCATTCGGTTAAACTTAGGGGCCGCTTGGCACCGCCCGTGCCCGGGGAAGGTGCTCCTCTACGGCTTAACTGCCACGCACGCCGGCCGGAGCTCTGGTACGGTCCGAACCGCGCGAAACGTCGCCACCGATCGTGTCCGGGGGAACGTGCTCTTCTTCGTCCACTCTTCTCTTCGCCCACGCTCTTCTTCGGCGCACGCCGGCCGTCTAACCGCTCCAGCGCCCCGTCGTGCCGCTCGGCGAAACTACAATGCCCCCGAATATTTTTTATACCCGCGAAGCACTGAACCCGCGAAAGGTGAACCGCGAAGTAGCGAGGGTTCACTGTATGTATAAGACCAAGACCTACAAAAAAGTCTCTTGGAGCAATGAGCTAGGTTTTACAGGAAGTCGGCCATTTTGAATTTATTAAAAGGGGGCGGGTCACCACAATGGACTTTGTGTAGAAATTATTATTGGGGCCCGAGCCGCGACCGCGGCGAGGTCCCTATTGTTTATGTAGAAATTATTATTAGGGCCCGAGCAGCGACCGCTACGAGGTCCCCATTGTTTTTGTGGAAATTTTTATTATTATTATTATTATTAGGGCCCGAGCAGTGACCGCTGCGAGGTCCCTATTGTTTTTCTAGAAATTGTTATTAGGGCCCGAGCTACGACGGCTGCGAGGTCCCTATTGTTTTTGTAGAAAATATTATTACTTTTATTATTATTATTATTATTATTATTAGGGCCTGAGCAGCGACCGCTGCGAAGTCCCTGTTGTTTTTGTAGAAATTATTATTATTATTATTTTTCCGATTGTACGATTGCATTTTTGACCCCCGAAACATGCACAAAAACTCACCAAACTTGGCAGTCTCATCGGGCATGGCGAGAAATTTGATATTTTAACGTCTAATATGAACAGGAAGTGAGTTATGAATTTTTGAAAGTCCGACTTTTGCCCTTTTTTGCATGTTTACAGGGGTCATTCTTTTGCACCCTGATCCTAAAGGCTTCATCTGATTGCCTTAAAATTCTGTCTGTAGCATCTTAAGACCTGGGACAAACACTGGGGCTAAAATCTTTTGTTTCCGAAATACTATATGACGGGGGCGGGGCTTCAAAGTTTTCACTTAAGATTTCCTTCGCCGCAATGGACAAAATGCTTAATAACTCTCCTGCACATGCTGCTAAAAATCCAAAACTTCACATATACATAAAGAGTCGGTACCTGAAGACATCTATATGTTTATATTCTGTTATACACCTTGCGCCAATCAATATAATTTTTTACATTTTGACGTACTGCACGGTGCCCTTTTAACGAATCCGATTGAAAATTGGCTAGAAAAGACTCAAGACATTGATCTTACTCTATCCCTATTTTTGTGACTTTCCTTCGAAGGGCGTGGCTATTGCGGTGCCGCAGAGTCTGATTATTCTCCGTGGCAACAAAAGTTCCTGCAAAATGATTCAGATGATCCATCTTCTCGAAATTTTTCACATTTGAGGATATTCAGGCCCTGAAGACGGCTGCCAACTTATTTTTGATCGCAGTGGTAGCGCCACCAACTGGTTAAAACAAATACAAATTATTTTCGTTGATGTTTTTCTCCGGGCAGGTTAACAAAATCTACCTTATATTTGCTCGGATGAGTGTTTAGGCCTTGAGGATGTCACAATACGAAAGTCTTTCGCCTTCTTCAGAGTGTCACATGATGGTGTCTTGTGACCCGTCTTTATCAGCTGATGTTCCATGAGGGCGTGACTTACCTGTCACAAGAATGAAGGCAAGTCACGCCCCCCGCTGTCCGTTCACTCCGCCAAGATGCTGCTCCAGGTGGTAGAGAGGATGAAGGCTCCCTTGTCTCTGTTCATGGTTTTTATGCCTCGCTTGCAGATCTCAATGGCCTCTCTGATCCAGCGCTGTTGTTTGTTCTCTTCGGTGCGGATGACCCTGCCCTTCTCCCGGTCCATGATGTGGTTTTCCCTTTTGCAGTGGTCAGTGATTGCTGATTTGTAATGTTCATGTTGTGCTTGTTCTTTTACTGCTATGATTTTTCATTTTTTTGACAGGTAATTCACACCCTCATGGAACATCAGCTGATAAAGACGGGTCTCAAGACACCATCATGCGACACTCTGAAGAAGGCGAAAGACTCGCCGAAACATGTCAGGTAAAAAATTTACCTAAAACATAATTGTCTGCTTTTAATGAATCTGTCAAATATCAATAATAAGAAGACAAAATGAACCTAATACAAATAAATGAATGCTTAATAACTCCCCTGCACATGCTCCTAAAAATCCAAACCTTCACCTGTAAATAAAATGTCCCGACCTGAAGACATCTTAATGTTATTATTTTGTTATACACACAGCGCCGCCAAGTGGAATAAAAAAATTGTTTTTATTTTAATTTTCACGTACTGCACGGTGCCCTTTTGACGAATCCGACTGAAAATTAGTCAGAAAAGACTCAAGACAATGATCTTACTCTCTGCCGAGTTTTGTGACGTTTTGGCAAAAGGCGTGGCTATTACGGTGCTGAAAAGTCCGATTGTACTTTGTGGCAACAAAAGCTCCGGCAACATGACTGAGATGATCCTATCTTCTCGAAGTTGTACACATTTGAGGATACTTCAACCCTGAAGACATCTACCAACTTATTTTTCATCGTAGTAGTAGCGCCACCAACTGGTAAAAGCTAATACAAGTTATTTTCTTGGATGTTTTTCTCCGTGCAACTCAACAAGGTCGCCCTCATATATGCTCGGAGGACTGTTTCGTCCATGAGGATGTCACAATACGAAATTCATCCTTTTTCGTGAAAAGTTGTGGGAGTGGCATTGCACTGTCCGGCAATAAAACAACGCTGATTATGAGGTTCTAAATATGAACGACAACTCGTGAAACTTGACACACACATCAGGCAGAGCAAATTTATCAATATTTTATACGTTAGTTGTGCAGCTTTTTTTAAATGGCTCGCCATGGCCCTCGAGAAATGTTCAAAAAAGCAGCCCTGGTTGAGTGTTTCACCTCGCTTTTTGTAAATTTTATGGAGTACAGTGAACCCTCGGTTGTCGCGGTTAATGGGGACCGAGACCACCCGCGGAAACTGAAAATCCGCGAAGTAGCGGCGCACCTTCAAAAATGCTTAAAAAAAAATACAATATATATAATGAATATATATATATATAGATATATATATAGATATATATATATATATATACAGAGAGAGAGAGAGAGTGAAATTCATGTTATACCAAAAAAAACAAATTATTATTAAAACGTATTATTTTTTTATTCCCCAGCCATTCTTTTTGTATTTATTTAATTACTCCGACTATTACCTGCTGGTACGCCGTCCGGTGTGCCCTGTGAAATGAAAGGTGGCATTCTTTATTTATTTATTTATTTATTCATTTATTCATTCATAACTGACAGCTTCGCGCTCCGTTCGTGCCCGGGCGGAAGAGGTGTTCCAATTCGGCTTAACTGTGACACACGCCCGCCCTCCTCCCCCGGAGCTTCCATTCGGTTAAACTTAGGGGCCGCTTGGCACCGCCCGTGCCCGGGGAAGGTGCTCCTCTTCGGCTTACTGTGACGCGAGCATGCCCGCCTCCTCCGGAGCTTCCATTCGGTTAAACTTAGGGGCCGCTTGGAACCGCCCGTGCCCGGCGAAGGTGCTCCTCTTCGGCTTACTGTGACGCGAGCATGCCCTCCTCCTCCGGAGCTTCCATTTGGTTAAACTTAGGGGCCGCTTGGAACCGCCCGTGCCCGGGGAAGGTGCTCCTCTTCGGCTTACTGTGACGCGAGCATGCCCTCCTCCTCCGGAGCTTCCATTCGGTTAAACTTAGGGGCCGCTTGGCACCGCCCGTGCCCGGGGAAGGTGCTCCTCTACGGCTTAACTGCCACGCACGCCGGCCGGAGCTCTGGTACGGTCCGAACCGCGCGAAACGTCGCCACCGATCGTGTCCGGGGGAACGTGCTCTTCTTCGTCCACTCTCCTCTTCGCCCACGCTCTTCTTCGGCGCACGCCGGCCGTCTAACCGCTCCAGCGCCCGTCGTGCCGCTCGGCGAAACTACAATGCCCCCAAATATTTTTTATACCCGCGAAGCACTGAACCCGCGAAAGGTGAACCGCGAAGTAGCGAGGGTTCACTGTATGTATAAGACCAAGACCTACAAAAAAAGTCTCTTGGAGAAATGAGCTAGGTTTTACAGGAAGTCGGCCATTTTGAATTTACTTAAAAGGGGCGGGTCACCACAATGGACTTTGTGTAGAAATTATTATTGGGGCCCGAGCAGCGACCGCGGCGAGGTCCCTATTGTTTATGTAGAAATTATTATTAGGGCCCGAGCAGCGACCGCTACGAGGTCCCCATTGTTTTTGTGGAAATTATTATTATTATTATTATTATTAGGGCCCGAGCAGTGACCGCTGCGAGGTCCCTATTGTTTTTCTAGAAATTGTTATTAGGGCCCGAGCTGCGACGGCTGCGAGGTCCCTATTGTTTTTGTAGAAAATATTAATACTTTTATTATTATTATTATTATTAGGGCCTGAACAGCGACCGCTGCGAAGTCCCTGTTGTTTTTGTAGAAATTATTATTATTATTATTTTTCCGATTGTTCGATTGCATTTTTGACCCCCGAAACATGCACAAAAATTCACCAAACTTGGCAGTCTCATCGGGCATGGCGAAAAATTTGATATTTTAACGTCTAATATGAACAGGAAGTGAGTTATGAATTTTTGAAAGTCCGACTTTTGCCCTTTTTTGCATGTTTACAGGGGTCATTCTTTTGCACCCTGATCCTAAAGGCTTCATCTGATTGCCTTAAAATTCTGTCTGTAGCATCTTAAGACCTGGGACAAACACTGGGGCTAAAATTTTTTGTTTCCGCAATACTATATGACGGGGGCGGGGCTTCGAAGTTTTCACTTAAGATTTCCTTCGCCGCAATGGACAAAATGCTTAATAACTCTCTTGCACATGCTGCTAAAAATCCAAAACTTCACATGTACATCAAGAGTCGGTACCTGAAGACATCTATATGTTTATATTCTGTTATACACCTTGCGCCAATCAATATCATTTTTTACATTTTGACGTCCTGCACGGTGCCCTTTTAACGAATCCGATTGAAAATTGGCTAGAAAAGACTCAAGACATTGATCTTACTCTATCCCTATTTTTGTGACTTTCCTTCGAAGGGCGTGGCTATTACGGTGCCGCAGAGTCTGATTATTCTCCGTGGCAACAAAAGTTCCTGCAAAATGATTCAGATGATCCATCTTCTCGAAATTTTTCACATTTGAGGATATTCAGGCCCTGAAGACGGCTGCCAACTTATTTTTGATCGGATGAGTGTTTAGGCCTTGAGGATGTCACAATACGAAAGTCTTTCGCCTTCTTCAGAGTGTCACATGATGGTGTCTTGTGGCCCGTCTTTATCAGCTGATGTTCCATGAGGGCGTGACTTACCTGTCACAAGAATGAAGGCAAGTCACGCCCCCCGCTGTCCGTTCACTCCGCCAAGATGCTGCTCCAGGTGGTAGAGAGGATGAAGGCTCCCTTGTCTCTGTTCATGGTTTTTATGCCTCGCTTGCAGATCTCAATGGCCTCTCTGATCCAGCGCTGTTGTTTGTTCTCTTCGGTGCGGATGACCCTGCCCTTCTCCCGGTCCATGATGTGGTTTTCCCTTTTGCAGTGGTCAGTGATTGCTGATTTGTAATGTTCATGTTGTGCTTGTTCTTTTACTGCTCTGATTTTTCATTTTTTTGACAGGTAAGTCACACCCTCATGGAACATCAGCTGATAAAGACGGGTCTCAAGACACCATCATGCGACACTCTGAAGAAGGCGAAAGACTCGCCGAAACATGTCAGGTAAAAAATTAACCTAAAACATAATTGTCTGCTTTTAATGAATCAGTCAAATATCAATAATAAGAAGACAAAATGAACCTAATACAAATAAATGAATGCTTAATAACGCCCCTGCACATGCTCCTAAAAATCCAAACCTTCACCTGTAAATAAAACGTCCCGACCTGAAGACATCTTAATGTTATTATTTTGTTATACACACAGCGCCGCCAAGTGGAATCAAAAATTTGTTTTTATTTTAATTTTCACGTACTGCACGGTGCCCTTTTGACGAATCCGACTGAAAATTAGTCAGAAAAGACTCAAGACAATGATCTTACTCTGTGCCGAATTTTGTGACGTTTTGGCAAAAGGCGTGGCTATTACGGTGCTGAAAAATCCGATTGTACTTTGTGGCAACAAAAGCTCCGGCAACATGACTCAGATGATCCTATCTTCTCGAAGTTGTACACATTTGAGGATACTTCAGCCCTGAAGACATCTACCAACTTATTTTTCATCGTAGTAGTAGCGCCACCAACTGGTAAAAGCTAATACAAGTTATTTTCTTGGATGTTTTTCTCCGTGCAACTCAACAAGGTCGCCCTCATATATGCTCGGATGACTGTTTCGGCCATGAGGATGTCACAATACGAAATTCATCCTTTTTCGTGAAAAGTTGTGGGAGTGGCATTGCACTGTTCGGCAATAAAACAACGCTGATTATGAGGTTCTAAATATGAACGACAACTCGTGAAACTTTACACACACATCAGGCAGAGCAAATTTATCAATATTTTATACGTTAGTTGTGCAGCTTTTTTGAAATGGCTCGCCATGGCCCTCGAGAAAAGTTAAAAAAAGAATAGAATAGAAATAGAAATCCCTTTATTGTCATTGTACTCAAGTGTGCAACGAGATTAGAGGGCTCCCCTCTCCAGTGCAATACAACAATAATACAGACAATATATAAATTAGATAAATAAATACGACAGTGCAATGGAATTCAGTACTGAATAGGGCATATAGAAACACATCACAATGCTGTTTTGCAAGGTTAGGGTGGTCTCGTGTGTGTGTGAGAGTTCAGTATGGAGATGGCTCTCGGAAAGAAACTGTTTCTCAGTCTATTGGTCCTTGATTTGATGCATCTGTAGCGCCTGCCAGAGGGCAACAGGTCGAACAGGTGTGAGTTTGGGTGGGTATTGTCTTTGACGATGTTGAGAGCCCTTCTGAGGCACCGGGCGGTGTAGATGTCCGACAGCGAGGGGAGAGGGCAGCCAATAATCCTTTGCGCTGTTTTGACTGTCCTCTGGAGCCTCACTCTGTCCGCCTCAGTGCAGCCGCTGTACCAGGTGGAGACACAGTACGTCAGCAGGCTCTCGATGGACGAGTGGTAGAAGGCCAGCAGCAGCTTCCTGTCCAGGTTGAATTTCCTGAGGACTCTCAGGAAGTGCAGACGTTGGCGGACCTTCTTTACCACTGCTGTGGTGTTGTGACTCCAAGAAAGGTCATCGGAGATCTGTACTCCCAGGAACTTGAACGTGTGGACCCTCTCCACACACACGCCTTCGATGCAGAGGGGGGGCGGCAGCGTCTTGTTCCTCCTGAAGTCGACGACAATCTCCTTTGTTTTAGCAGAGTTAAGGTGCAGTCTGTTGTCCTTGCACCAAGTTGTCAGTCTCCCTACCTCCTCTCTATAGGCTGTCTCGTCACCTTCCGAGATCAGACCGACCACTGTCGTGTCGTCAGCAAACTTGACGATGGTGTTGTTGCCGTGGGCCGGGCTGCAGTCGTAGGTGTAGAGGGCGTACAGGAGAGGGCTCAGCACGCATCCTTGGGGGGAACCGGTGCTCAGCATGAGGGTGGAGGACGTGTAGGGGCCGAGCAACACAGTCTGGGGTCTGTTGGTCAGAAAGTCCTTAATCCAGATGCGTGTGAGGGCAGGGAGGCCGAGAGTGTCCAGTTTGGCGACGAGGATGTCTGGGATGATCGTGTTGAATGCCGAGCTGTAGTCCACAAAGAGCATCCTTGCATAGCTCCGCTGTTGTTCCAGGTGGCCCAGCACAACATGCAGAGCAGCCCTGGTTGAGTGTTTCACCTCGCTTTTTGTAAATTTTATGGAGTACAGTGAACCCTCGGTTATCGCGGTTAATGGGGACCGAGACCACCCGCGAAAACTGAAAATCCGCGAAGTAGCGGCGCACCTTCAAAAATGCTTAAAAAAAAAATACAATATATATAATAAATATATAAATATATATATATATATATATATATATATATATATATATATATATATACGGGGAGAGAGAGAGTGAAATTCATGTTATAACAAAAAAAACAAATTATTATTAAAACGTATTATTTTTTTATTCCCCAGCCATTCTTTTTGTATTTATTTAATTACTCAGACTTTTACCTGCTGGTACGCCGTCTGGTGTGCCCTGTGAAATGAAAGGTGCCATTCTTTATTTATTTATTTATTTATTCATTTATTCATTCATAACTGACAGCTTCGCGCTCCGCTCGTGCCCGGGCGGAAGAGGTGCTCCAATTCGGCTTAACTGTGACACACGCCCACCCTCCTCCCCCGGAGCTTCCATTCGGTTAAACTTAGGGGCCGCTTGGCACCGCCCGTGCCCGGGGAAGGTGCTCCTCTTCGGCTTACTGTGTCGCGAGCATGCCCTCCTCCTCCGGAGCTTCCATTCGGTTAAACTTAGGGGCCGCTTGGAACCGCCCGTGCCCGGGGAAGGTGCTCCTCTTCGGCTTACTGTGACGCGAGCATGCCCTCCTCCTCCGGAGCTTCCATTCGGTTAAACTTAGGGGCCGCTTGGCACCGCCCGTGCCCGGGGAAGGTGCTCCTCTACGGCTTAACTGCCACGCACGCCGGCCGGAGCTCTGGTACGGTCCGAACCGCGCGAAACGTCGCCACCGATCGTGTCCGGGGGAACGTGCTCTTCTTCGTCCACTCTTCTCTTCGCCCACGCTCTTCTTCGGCGCACGCCGGCCGTCTAACCGCTCCAGCGCCCCGTCGTGCCGCTCGGCGAAACTACAATGCCCCCGAATATTTTTTATACCCGCGAAGCACTGAACCCGCGAAAGGTGAACCGCGAAGTAGCGAGGGTTCACTGTATGTATAAGACCAAGACCTACAAAAAAGTCTCTTGGAGCAATGAGCTAGGTTTTACAGGAAGTCGGCCATTTTGAATTTATTAAAAGGGGGCGGGTCACCACAATGGACTTTGTGTAGAAATTATTATTGGGGCCCGAGCCGCGACCGCGGCGAGGTCCCTATTGTTTATGTAGAAATTATTATTAGGGCCCGAGCAGCGACCGCTACGAGGTCCCCATTGTTTTTGTGGAAATTTTTATTATTATTATTATTATTAGGGCCCGAGCAGTGACCGCTGCGAGGTCCCTATTGTTTTTCTAGAAATTGTTATTAGGGCCCGAGCTACGACGGCTGCGAGGTCCCTATTGTTTTTGTAGAAAATATTATTACTTTTATTATTATTATTATTATTATTATTAGGGCCTGAGCAGCGACCGCTGCGAAGTCCCTGTTGTTTTTGTAGAAATTATTATTATTATTATTTTTCCGATTGTACGATTGCATTTTTGACCCCCGAAACATGCACAAAAACTCACCAAACTTGGCAGTCTCATCGGGCATGGCGAGAAATTTGATATTTTAACGTCTAATATGAACAGGAAGTGAGTTATGAATTTTTGAAAGTCCGACTTTTGCCCTTTTTTGCATGTTTACAGGGGTCATTCTTTTGCACCCTGATCCTAAAGGCTTCATCTGATTGCCTTAAAATTCTGTCTGTAGCATCTTAAGACCTGGGACAAACACTGGGGCTAAAATCTTTTGTTTCCGAAATACTATATGACGGGGGCGGGGCTTCAAAGTTTTCACTTAAGATTTCCTTCGCCGCAATGGACAAAATGCTTAATAACTCTCCTGCACATGCTGCTAAAAATCCAAAACTTCACATATACATAAAGAGTCGGTACCTGAAGACATCTATATGTTTATATTCTGTTATACACCTTGCGCCAATCAATATAATTTTTTACATTTTGACGTACTGCACGGTGCCCTTTTAACGAATCCGATTGAAAATTGGCTAGAAAAGACTCAAGACATTGATCTTACTCTATCCCTATTTTTGTGACTTTCCTTCGAAGGGCGTGGCTATTGCGGTGCCGCAGAGTCTGATTATTCTCCGTGGCAACAAAAGTTCCTGCAAAATGATTCAGATGATCCATCTTCTCGAAATTTTTCACATTTGAGGATATTCAGGCCCTGAAGACGGCTGCCAACTTATTTTTGATCGCAGTGGTAGCGCCACCAACTGGTTAAAACAAATACAAATTATTTTCGTTGATGTTTTTCTCCGGGCAGGTTAACAAAATCTACCTTATATTTGCTCGGATGAGTGTTTAGGCCTTGAGGATGTCACAATACGAAAGTCTTTCGCCTTCTTCAGAGTGTCACATGATGGTGTCTTGTGACCCGTCTTTATCAGCTGATGTTCCATGAGGGCGTGACTTACCTGTCACAAGAATGAAGGCAAGTCACGCCCCCCGCTGTCCGTTCACTCCGCCAAGATGCTGCTCCAGGTGGTAGAGAGGATGAAGGCTCCCTTGTCTCTGTTCATGGTTTTTATGCCTCGCTTGCAGATCTCAATGGCCTCTCTGATCCAGCGCTGTTGTTTGTTCTCTTCGGTGCGGATGACCCTGCCCTTCTCCCGGTCCATGATGTGGTTTTCCCTTTTGCAGTGGTCAGTGATTGCTGATTTGTAATGTTCATGTTGTGCTTGTTCTTTTACTGCTATGATTTTTCATTTTTTTGACAGGTAATTCACACCCTCATGGAACATCAGCTGATAAAGACGGGTCTCAAGACACCATCATGCGACACTCTGAAGAAGGCGAAAGACTCGCCGAAACATGTCAGGTAAAAAATTTACCTAAAACATAATTGTCTGCTTTTAATGAATCTGTCAAATATCAATAATAAGAAGACAAAATGAACCTAATACAAATAAATGAATGCTTAATAACTCCCCTGCACATGCTCCTAAAAATCCAAACCTTCACCTGTAAATAAAATGTCCCGACCTGAAGACATCTTAATGTTATTATTTTGTTATACACACAGCGCCGCCAAGTGGAATAAAAAATTTGTTTTTATTTTAATTTTCACGTACTGCACGGTGCCCTTTTGACGAATCCGACTGAAAATTAGTCAGAAAAGACTCAAGACAATGATCTTACTCTCTGCCGAGTTTTGTGACGTTTTGGCAAAAGGCGTGGCTATTACGGTGCTGAAAAGTCCGATTGTACTTTGTGGCAACAAAAGCTCCGGCAACATGACTGAGATGATCCTATCTTCTCGAAGTTGTACACATTTGAGGATACTTCAACCCTGAAGACATCTACCAACTTATTTTTCATCGTAGTAGTAGCGCCACCAACTGGTAAAAGCTAATACAAGTTATTTTCTTGGATGTTTTTCTCCGTGCAACTCAACAAGGTCGCCCTCATATATGCTCGGAGGACTGTTTCGTCCATGAGGATGTCACAATACGAAATTCATCCTTTTTCGTGAAAAGTTGTGGGAGTGGCATTGCACTGTCCGGCAATAAAACAACGCTGATTATGAGGTTCTAAATATGAACGACAACTCGTGAAACTTGACACACACATCAGGCAGAGCAAATTTATCAATATTTTATACGTTAGTTGTGCAGCTTTTTTTAAATGGCTCGCCATGGCCCTCGAGAAATGTTCAAAAAAGCAGCCCTGGTTGAGTGTTTCACCTCGCTTTTTGTAAATTTTATGGAGTACAGTGAACCCTCGGTTGTCGCGGTTAATGGGGACCGAGACCACCCGCGGAAACTGAAAATCCGCGAAGTAGCGGCGCACCTTCAAAAATGCTTAAAAAAAAATACAATATATATAATAAATATATATATATATAGATATATATATAGATATATATTGATATATATATATATATACAGAGAGAGAGAGAGAGTGAAATTCATGTTATAACAAAAAAAACAAATTATTATTAAAACGTATTATTTTTTTATTCCCCAGCCATTCTTTTTGTATTTATTTAATTACACCGACTATTACCTGCTGGTACGCCGTCCGGTGTGCCCTGTGAAATGAAAGGTGGCATTCTTTATTTATTTATTTATTTATTCATTTATTCATTCATAACTGACAGCTTCGCGCTCCGCTCGTGCCCGGGCGGAAGAGGTGCTCCAATTCGGCTTAACTGTGACACACGCCCACCCTCCTCCCCCGGAGCTTCCATTCGGTTAAACTTAGGGGCCGCTTGGCACCGCCCGTGCCCGGGGAAGGTGCTCCTCTTCGGCTTACTGTGACGCGAGCATGCCCGCCTCCTCCGGAGCTTCCATTCGGTTAAACTTAGGGGCCGCTTGGAACCGCCCGTGCCCGGCGAAGGTGCTCCTCTTCGGCTTACTGTAACGCGAGCATGCCCTCCTCCTCCGGAGCTTCCATTTGGTTAAACTTAGGGGCCGCTTGGAACCGCCCGTGCCCGAGGAAGGTGCTCCTCTTCGGCTTACTGTGACGCGAGCATGCCCTCCTCCTCCGGAGCTTCCATTCGGTTAAACTTAGGGGCCGCTTGGCACCGCCCGTGCCCGGGGAAGGTGCTCCTCTACGGCTTAACTGCCACGCACGCCGGCCGGAGCTCTGGTACGGTCCGAACCGCGCGAAACGTCGCCACCGATCGTGTCCGGGGGAACGTGCTCTTCTTCGTCCACTCTCCTCTTCGCCCACGCTCTTCTTCGGCGCACGCCGGCCGTCTAACCGCTCCAGCGCCCGTCGTGCCGCTCGGCGAAACTACAATGCCCCCGAATATTTTTTATACCCGCGAAGCACTGAACCCGCGAAAGGTGAACCGCGAAGTAGCGAGGGTTCACTGTATGTATAAGACCAAGACCTACAAAAAAGTCTCTTGGAGCAATGAGCTAGGTTTTACAGGAAGTCGGCCATTTTGAATTTACTTAAAAGGGGCGGGTCACCACAATGGACTTTGTGTAGAAATTATTATTGGGGCCCGAGCAGCGACCGCGGCGAGGTCCCTATTGTTTATGTAGAAATTATTATTAGGGCCCGAGCAGCGACCGCTACGAGGTCCCCATTGTTTTTGTGGAAATTATTATTATTATTATTATTAGGGCCCGAGCAGTGACCGCTGCGAGGTCCCTATTGTTTTTCTAGAAATTGTTATTAGGGCCCGAACTGCGACGGCTGCGAGGTCCCTATTGTTTTTGTAGAAAATATTAATACTTTTATTATTATTATTATTATTAGGGCCTGAGCAGCGACCGCTGCGAAGTCCCTGTTGTTTTTGTAGAAATTATTATTATTATTATTTTTCCGATTGTTCGATTGCATTTTTGACCCCCGAAACATGCACAAAAATTCACCAAACTTGGCAGTCTCATCGGGCATGGCGAAAAATTTGATATTTTAACGTCTAATATGAACAGGAAGTGAGTTATGAATTTTTGAAAGTCCGACTTTTGCCCTTTTTTGCATGTTTACAGGGGTCATTCTTTTGCACCCTGATCCTAAAGGCTTCATCTGATTGCCTTAAAATTCTGTCTGTAGCATCTTAAGACCTGGGACAAACACTGGGGCTAAAATTTTTTGTTTCCGAAATACTATATGACGGGGGCGGGGCTTCGAAGTTTTCACTTAAGATTTCCTTCGCCGCAATGGACAAAATGCTTAATAACTCTCTTGCACATGCTGCTCAAAATCCAAAACTTCACATGTACATCAAGAGTCGGTACCTGAAGACATCTATATGTTTATATTCTGTTATACACCTTGCGCCAATCAATATCATTTTTTACATTTTGACGTCCTGCACGGTGCCCTTTTAACGAATCCGATTGAAAATTGGCTAGAAAAGACTCAAGACATTGATCTTACTCTATCCCTATTTTTGTGACTTTCCTTCGAAGGGCGTGGCTATTACGGTGCCGCAGAGTCTGATTATTCTCCGTGGCAACAAAAGTTCCTGCAAAATGATTCATATGATCCATCTTCTCGAAATTTTTCACATTTGAGGATATTCAGGCCCTGAAGACGGCTGCCAACTTATTTTTGATCGGATGAGTGTTTAGGCCTTGAGGATGTCACAATACGAAAGTCTTTCGCCTTCTTCAGAGTGTCACATGATGGTGTCTTGTGGCCCGTCTTTATCAGCTGATGTTCCATGAGGGCGTGACTTACCTGTCACAAGAATGAAGGCAAGTCACGCCCCCCGCTGTCCGTTCACTCCGCCAAGATGCTGCTCCAGGTGGTAGAGAGGATGAAGGCTCCCTTGTCTCTGTTCATGGTGTTTATGCCTCGCTTGCAGATCTCAATGGCCTCTCTGATCCAGCGCTGTTGTTTGTTCTCTTCGGTGCGGATGACCCTGCCCTTCTCCCGGTCCATGATGTGGTTTTCCCTTTTGCAGTGGTCAGTGATTGCTGATTTGTAATGTTCATGTTGTGCTTGTTCTTTTACTGCTCTGATTTTTCATTTTTTTGACAGGTAAGTCACACCCTCATGGAACATCAGCTGATAAAGACGGGTCTCAAGACACCATCATGCGACACTCTGAAGAAGGCGAAAGACTCGCCGAAACATGTCAGGTAAAAAATTAACCTAAAACATAATTGTCTGCTTTTAATGAATCAGTCAAATATCAATAATAAGAAGACAAAATGAACCTAATACAAATAAATGAATGCTTAATAACGCCCCTGCACATGCTCCTAAAAATCCAAACCTTCACCTGTAAATAAAACGTCCCGACCTGAAGACATCTTAATGTTATTATTTTGTTATACACACAGCGCCGCCAAGTGGAATCAAAAATTTGTTTTTATTTTAATTTTCACGTACTGCACGGTGCCCTTTTGACGAATCCGACTGAAAATTAGTCAGAAAAGACTCAAGACAATGATCTTACTCTGTGCCGAATTTTGTGACGTTTTGGCAAAAGGCGTGGCTATTACGGTGCTGAAAAATCCGATTGTACTTTGTGGCAACAAAAGCTCCGGCAACATGACTCAGATGATCCTATCTTCTCGAAGTTGTACACATTTGAGGATACTTCAGCCCTGAAGACATCTACCAACTTATTTTTCATCGTAGTAGTAGCGCCACCAACTGGTAAAAGCTAATACAAGTTATTTTCTTGGATGTTTTTCTCCGTGCAACTCAACAAGGTCGCCCTCATATATGCTCGGATGACTGTTTCGGCCATGAGGATGTCACAATACGAAATTCATCCTTTTTCGTGAAAAGTTGTGGGAGTGGCATTGCACTGTTCGGCAATAAAACAACGCTGATTATGAGGTTCTAAATATGAACGACAACTCGTGAAACTTTACACACACATCAGGCAGAGCAAATTTATCAATATTTTATACGTTAGTTGTGCAGCTTTTTTGAAATGGCTCGCCATGGCCCTCGAGAAAAGTTAAAAAAAAGAATAGAATAGAAATAGAAATCCCTTTATTGTCATTGTACTCAAGTGTGCAACGAGATTAGAGGGCTCCCCTCTCCAGTGCAATACAACAATAATACAGACAATATATAAATTAGATAAATAAATACGACAGTGCAATGGAATTCAGTACTGAATAGGGCATATAGAAACACATCACAATGCTGTTTTGCAAGGTTAGGGTGGTCTCGTGTGTGTGTGAGAGTTCAGTATGGAGATGGCTCTCGGAAAGAAACTGTTTCTCAGTCTATTGGTCCTTGATTTGATGCATCTGTAGCGCCTGCCAGAGGGCAACAGGTCGAACAGGTGTGAGTTTGGGTGGGTATTGTCTTTGACGATGTTGAGAGCCCTTCTGAGGCACCGGGCGGTGTAGATGTCCGACAGCGAGGGGAGAGGGCAGCCAATAATCCTTTGCGCTGTTTTGACTGTCCTCTGGAGCCTCACTCTGTCCGCCTCAGTGCAGCCGCTGTACCAGGTGGAGACACAGTACGTCAGCAGGCTCTCGATGGACGAGTGGTAGAAGGCCAGCAGCAGCTTCCTGTCCAGGTTGAATTTCCTGAGGACTCTCAGGAAGTGCAGACGTTGGCGGACCTTCTTTACCACTGCTGTGGTGTTGTGACTCCAAGAAAGGTCATCGGAGATCTGTACTCCCAGGAACTTGAACGTGTGGACCCTCTCCACACACACGCCTTCGATGCAGAGGGGGGGCGGCAGCGTCTTGTTCCTCCTGAAGTCGACGACAATCTCCTTTGTTTTAGCAGAGTTAAGGTGCAGTCTGTTGTCCTTGCACCAAGTTGTCAGTCTCCCTACCTCCTCTCTGTAGGCTGTCTCGTCACCTTCCGAGATCAGACCGACCACTGTCGTGTCGTCAGCAAACTTGACGATGGTGTTGTTGCCGTGGGCCGGGCTGCAGTCGTAGGTGTAGAGGGCGTACAGGAGAGGGCTCAGCACGCATCCTTGGGGGGAACCGGTGCTCAGCATGAGGGTGGAGGACGTGTAGGGGCCGAGCAACACAGTCTGGGGTCTGTTGGTCAGAAAGTCCTTAATCCAGATGCGTGTGAGGGCAGGGAGGCCGAGAGTGTCCAGTTTGGCGACGAGGATGTCTGGGATGATCGTGTTGAATGCCGAGCTGTAGTCCACAAAGAGCATCCTTGCATAGCTCCGCTGTTGTTCCAGGTGGCCCAGCACAACATGCAGAGCAGCCCTGGTTGAGTGTTTCACCTCGCTTTTTGTAAATTTTATGGAGTACAGTGAACCCTCGGTTATCGCGGTTAATGGGGACCGAGACCAGCCGCGAAAACTGAAAATCCGCGAAGTAGCGGCGCACCTTCAAAAATGCTTAAAAAAAAAATACAATATATATAATAAATATATAAATATATATATATATATATATATATATATATATATATATACGGGGAGAGAGAGAGTGAAATTCATGTTATAACAAAAAAAACAAATTATTATTAAAACGTATTATTTTTTTATTCCCCAGCCATTCTTTTTGTATTTATTTAATTACTCAGACTTTTACCTGCTGGTACACCGTCTGGTGTGCCCTGTGAAATGAAAGGTGCCATTCTTTATTTATTTATTTATTTATTCATTTATTCATTCATAACTGACAGCTTCGCGCTCCGCTCGTGCCCGGGCGGAAGAGGTGCTCCAATTCGGCTTAACTGTGACACACGCCCACCCTCCTCCCCCGGAGCTTCCATTCGGTTAAACTTAGGGGCCGCTTGGCACCGCCCGTGCCCGGGGAAGGTGCTCCTCTTCGGCTTACTGTGTCGCGAGCATGCCCTCCTCCTCCGGAGCTTCCATTCGGTTAAACTTAGGGGCCGCTTGGAACCGCCCGTGCCCGGGGAAGGTGCTCCTCTTCGGCTTACTGTGACGCGAGCATGCCCTCCTCCTCCGGAGCTTCCATTCGGTTAAACTTAGGGGCCGCTTGGCACCGCCCGCGCCCGGGGAAGGTGCTCCTCTACGGCTTAACTGCCACGCACGCCGGCCGGAGCTCTGGTACGGTCCGAACCGCGCGAAACGTCGCCACCGATCGTGTCCGGGGGAACGTGCTCTTCTTCGTCCACTCTTCTCTTCGCCCACGCTCTTCTTCGGCGCACGCCGGCCGTCTAACCGCTCCAGCGCCCCGTCGTGCCGCTCGGCGAAACTACAATGCCCCCGAATATTTTTTATACCCGCGAAGCACTGAACCCGCGAAAGGTGAACCGCGAAGTAGCGAGGGTTCACTGTATGTATAAGACCAAGACCTACAAAAAAGTCTCTTGGAGCAATGAGCTAGGTTTTACAGGAAGTCGGCCATTTTGAATTTATTAAAAGGGGGCGGGTCACCACAATGGACTTTGTGTAGAAATTATTATTGGGGCCCGAGCAGCGACCGCGGCGAGGTCCCTATTGTTTATGTAGAAATTATTATTAGGGCCCGAGCAGCGACCGCTACGAGGTCCCCATTGTTTTTGTGGAAATTTTTATTATTATTATTATTATTAGGGCCCGAGCAGTGACCGCTGCGAGGTCCCTATTGTTTTTCTAGAAATTGTTATTAGGGCCCGAGCTACGACGGCTGCGAGGTCCCTATTGTTTTTGTAGAAAATATTATTACTTTTATTATTATTATTATTATTATTATTAGGGCCTGAGCAGCGACCGCTGCGAAGTCCCTGTTGTTTTTGTAGAAATTATTATTATTATTATTTTTCCGATTGTACGATTGCATTTTTGACCCCCGAAACATGCACAAAAACTCACCAAACTTGGCAGTCTCATCGGGCATGGCGAGAAATTTGATATTTTAACGTCTAATATGAACAGGAAGTGAGTTATGAATTTTTGAAAGTCCGACTTTTGCCCTTTTTTGCATGTTTACAGGGGTCATTCTTTTGCACCCTGATCCTAAAGGCTTCATCTGATTGCCTTAAAATTCTGTCTGTAGCATCTTAAGACCTGGGACAAACACTGGGGCTAAAATCTTTTGTTTCCGAAATACTATATGACGGGGGCGGGGCTTCAAAGTTTTCACTTAAGATTTCCTTCGCCGCAATGGACAAAATGCTTAATAACTCTCCTGCACATGCTGCTAAAAATCCAAAACTTCACATATACATAAAGAGTCGGTACCTGAAGACATCTATATGTTTATATTCTGTTATACACCTTGCGCCAATCAATATCATTTTTTACATTTTGACGTACTGCACGGTGCCCTTTTAACGAATCCGATTGAAAATTGGCTAGAAAAGACTCAAGACATTGATCTTACTCTATCCCTATTTTTGTGACTTTCCTTCGAAGGGCGTGGCTATTGCGGTGCCGCACAGTCTGATTATTCTCCGTGGCAACAAAAGTTCCTGCAAAATGATTCAGATGATCCATCTTCTCGAAATTTTTCACATTTGAGGATATTCAGGCCCTGAAGACGGCTGCCAACTTATTTTTGATCGCAGTGGTAGCGCCACCAACTGGTTAAAACAAATACAAATTATTTTCGTTGATGTTTTTCTCCGGGCAGGTTAACAAAATCTACCTTATATTTGCTCGGATGAGTGTTTAGGCCTTGAGGATGTCACAATACGAAAGTCTTTCGCCTTCTTCAGAGTGTCACATGATGGTGTCTTGTGACCCGTCTTTATCAGCTGATGTTCCATGAGGGCGTGACTTACCTGTCACAAGAATGAAGGCAAGTCACGCCCCCCGCTGTCCGTTCACTCCGCCAAGATGCTGCTCCAGGTGGTAGAGAGGATGAAGGCTCCCTTGTCTCTGTTCATGGTTTTTATGCCTCGCTTGCAGATCTCAATGGCCTCTCTGATCCAGCGCTGTTGTTTGTTCTCTTCGGTGCGGATGACCCTGCCCTTCTCCCGGTCCATGATGTGGTTTTCCCTTTTGCAGTGGTCAGTGATTGCTGATTTGTAATGTTCATGTTGTGCTTGTTCTTTTACTGCTATGATTTTTCATTTTTTTGACAGGTAATTCACACCCTCATGGAACATCAGCTGATAAAGACGGGTCTCAAGACACCATCATGCGACACTCTGAAGAAGGCGAAAGACTCGCCGAAACATGTCAGGTAAAAAATTTACCTAAAACATAATTGTCTGCTTTTAATGAATCTGTCAAATATCAATAATAAGAAGACAAAATGAACCTAATACAAATAAATGAATGCTTAATAACTCCCCTGCACATGCTCCTAAAAATCCAAACCTTCACCTGTAAATAAAATGTCCCGACCTGAAGACATCTTAATGTTATTATTTTGTTATACACACAGCGCCGCCAAGTGGAATAAAAAATTTGTTTTTATTTTAATTTTCACGTACTGCACGGTGCCCTTTTGACGAATCCGACTGAAAATTAGTCAGAAAAGACTCAAGACAATGATCTTACTCTCTGCCGAGTTTTGTGACGTTTTGGCAAAAGGCGTGGCTATTACGGTGCTGAAAAGTCCGATTGTACTTTGTGGCAACAAAAGCTCCGGCAACATGACTGAGATGATCCTATCTTCTCGAAGTTGTACACATTTGAGGATACTTCAACCCTGAAGACATCTACCAACTTATTTTTCATCGTAGTAGTAGCGCCACCAACTGGTAAAAGCTAATACAAGTTATTTTCTTGGATGTTTTTCTCCGTGCAACTCAACAAGGTCGCCCTCATATATGCTCGGAGGACTGTTTCGTCCATGAGGATGTCACAATACGAAATTCATCCTTTTTCGTGAAAAGTTGTGGGAGTGGCATTGCACTGTCCGGCAATAAAACAACGCTGATTATGAGGTTCTAAATATGAACGACAACTCGTGAAACTTGACACACACATCAGGCAGAGCAAATTTATCAATATTTTATACGTTAGTTGTGCAGCTTTTTTTAAATGGCTCGCCATGGCCCTCGAGAAATGTTCAAAAAAGCAGCCCTGGTTGAGTGTTTCACCTCGCTTTTTGTAAATTTTATGGAGTACAGTGAACCCTCGGTTGTCGCGGTTAATGGGGACCGAGACCACCCGCGGAAACTGAAAATCCGCGAAGTAGCGGCGCACCTTCAAAAATGCTTAAAAAAAAATACAATATATATAATGAATATATATATATATAGATATATATATAGATATATATATATATATATATATACAGAGAGAGAGAGAGAGTGAAATTCATGTTATAACAAAAAAAACAAATTATTATTAAAACGTATTATTTTTTTATTCCCCAGCCATTCTTTTTGTATTTATTTAATTACTCCGACTATTACCTGCTGGTACGCCGTCCGGTGTGCCCTGTGAAATGAAAGGTGGCATTCTTTATTTATTTATTTATTTATTCATTTATTCATTCATAACTGACAGCTTCGCGCTCCGTTCGTGCCCGGGCGGAAGAGGTGTTCCAATTCGGCTTAACTGTGACACACGCCCGCCCTCCTCCCCCGGAGCTTCCATTCGGTTAAACTTAGGGGCCGCTTGGCACCGCCCGTGCCCGGGGAAGGTGCTCCTCTTCGGCTTACTGTGACGCGAGCATGCCCGCCTCCTCCGGAGCTTCCATTCGGTTAAACTTAGGGGCCGCTTGGAACCGCCCGTGCCCGGCGAAGGTGCTCCTCTTCGGCTTACTGTGACGCGAGCATGCCCTCCTCCTCCGGAGCTTCCATTTGGTTAAACTTAGGGGCCGCTTGGAACCGCCCGTGCCCGGGGAAGGTGCTCCTCTTCGGCTTACTGTGACGCGAGCATGCCCTCCTCCTCCGGAGCTTCCATTCGGTTAAACTTAGGGGCCGCTTGGCACCGCCCGTGCCCGGGGAAGGTGCTCCTCTACGGCTTAACTGCCACGCACGCCGGCCGGAGCTCTTGTACGGTCCGAACCGCGCGAAACGTCGCCACCGATCGTGTCCGGGGGAACGTGCTCTTCTTCGTCCACTCTCCTCTTCGCCCACGCTCTTCTTCGGCGCACGCCGGCCGTCTAACCGCTCCAGCGCCCGTCGTGCCGCTCGGCGAAACTACAATGCCCCCAAATATTTTTTATACCCGCGAAGCACTGAACCCGCGAAAGGTGAACCGCGAAGTAGCGAGGGTTCACTGTATGTATAAGACCAAGACCTACAAAAAAAGTCTCTTGGAGAAATGAGCTAGGTTTTACAGGAAGTCGGCCATTTTGAATTTACTTAAAAGGGGCGGGTCACCACAATGGACTTTGTGTAGAAATTATTATTGGGGCCCGAGCAGCGACCGCGGCGAGGTCCCTATTGTTTATGTAGAAATTATTATTAGGGCCCGAGCAGCGACCGCTACGAGGTCCCCATTGTTTTTGTGGAAATTATTATTATTATTATTATTATTAGGGCCCGAGCAGTGACCGCTGCGAGGTCCCTATTGTTTTTCTAGAAATTGTTATTAGGGCCCGAGCTGCGACGGCTGCGAGGTCCCTATTGTTTTTGTAGAAAATATTAATACTTTTATTATTATTATTATTATTAGGGCCTGAACAGCGACCGCTGCGAAGTCCCTGTTGTTTTTGTAGAAATTATTATTATTATTATTTTTCCGATTGTTCGATTGCATTTTTGACCCCCGAAACATGCACAAAAATTCACCAAACTTGGCAGTCTCATCGGGCATGGCGAAAAATTTGATATTTTAACGTCTAATATGAACAGGAAGTGAGTTATGAATTTTTGAAAGTCCGACTTTTGCCCTTTTTTGCATGTTTACAGGGGTCATTCTTTTGCACCCTGATCCTAAAGGCTTCATCTGATTGCCTTAAAATTCTGTCTGTAGCATCTTAAGACCTGGGACAAACACTGGGGCTAAAATTTTTTGTTTCCGCAATACTATATGACGGGGGCGGGGCTTCGAAGTTTTCACTTAAGATTTCCTTCGCCGCAATGGACAAAATGCTTAATAACTCTCTTGCACATGCTGCTAAAAATCCAAAACTTCACATGTACATCAAGAGTCGGTACCTGAAGACATCTATATGTTTATATTCTGTTATACACCTTGCGCCAATCAATATCATTTTTTACATTTTGACGTCCTGCACGGTGCCCTTTTAACGAATCCGATTGAAAATTGGCTAGAAAAGACTCAAGACATTGATCTTACTCTATCCCTATTTTTGTGACTTTCCTTCGAAGGGCGTGGCTATTACGGTGCCGCAGAGTCTGATTATTCTCCGTGGCAACAAAAGTTCCTGCAAAATGATTCAGATGATCCATCTTCTCGAAATTTTTCACATTTGAGGATATTCAGGCCCTGAAGACGGCTGCCAACTTATTTTTGATCGGATGAGTGTTTAGGCCTTGAGGATGTCACAATACGAAAGTCTTTCGCCTTCTTCAGAGTGTCACATGATGGTGTCTTGTGGCCCGTCTTTATCAGCTGATGTTCCATGAGGGCGTGACTTACCTGTCACAAGAATGAAGGCAAGTCACGCCCCCCGCTGTCCGTTCACTCCGCCAAGATGCTGCTCCAGGTGGTAGAGAGGATGAAGGCTCCCTTGTCTCTGTTCATGGTTTTTATGCCTCGCTTGCAGATCTCAATGGCCTCTCTGATCCAGCGCTGTTGTTTGTTCTCTTCGGTGCGGATGACCCTGCCCTTCTCCCGGTCCATGATGTGGTTTTCCCTTTTGCAGTGGTCAGTGATTGCTGATTTGTAATGTTCATGTTGTGCTTGTTCTTTTACTGCTCTGATTTTTCATTTTTTTGACAGGTAAGTCACACCCTCATGGAACATCAGCTGATAAAGACGGGTCTCAAGACACCATCATGCGACACTCTGAAGAAGGCGAAAGACTCGCCGAAACATGTCAGGTAAAAAATTAACCTAAAACATAATTGTCTGCTTTTAATGAATCAGTCAAATATCAATAATAAGAAGACAAAATGAACCTAATACAAATAAATGAATGCTTAATAACGCCCCTGCACATGCTCCTAAAAATCCAAACCTTCACCTGTAAATAAAACGTCCCGACCTGAAGACATCTTAATGTTATTATTTTGTTATACACACAGCGCCGCCAAGTGGAATCAAAAATTTGTTTTTATTTTAATTTTCACGTACTGCACGGTGCCCTTTTGACGAATCCGACTGAAAATTAGTCAGAAAAGACTCAAGACAATGATCTTACTCTGTGCCGAATTTTGTGACGTTTTGGCAAAAGGCGTGGCTATTACGGTGCTGAAAAATCCGATTGTACTTTGTGGCAACAAAAGCTCCGGCAACATGACTCAGATGATCCTATCTTCTCGAAGTTGTACACATTTGAGGATACTTCAGCCCTGAAGACATCTACCAACTTATTTTTCATCGTAGTAGTAGCGCCACCAACTGGTAAAAGCTAATACAAGTTATTTTCTTGGATGTTTTTCTCCGTGCAACTCAACAAGGTCGCCCTCATATATGCTCGGATGACTGTTTCGGCCATGAGGATGTCACAATACGAAATTCATCCTTTTTCGTGAAAAGTTGTGGGAGTGGCATTGCACTGTTCGGCAATAAAACAACGCTGATTATGAGGTTCTAAATATGAACGACAACTCGTGAAACTTTACACACACATCAGGCAGAGCAAATTTATCAATATTTTATACGTTAGTTGTGCAGCTTTTTTGAAATGGCTCGCCATGGCCCTCGAGAAAAGTTAAAAAAAGAATAGAATAGAAATAGAAATCCCTTTATTGTCATTGTACTCAAGTGTGCAACGAGATTAGAGGGCTCCCCTCTCCAGTGCAATACAACAATAATACAGACAATATATAAATTAGATAAATAAATACGACAGTGCAATGGAATTCAGTACTGAATAGGGCATATAGAAACACATCACAATGCTGTTTTGCAAGGTTAGGGTGGTCTCGTGTGTGTGTGTGTGAGAGTTCAGTATGGAGATGGCTCTCGGAAAGAAACTGTTTCTCAGTCTATTGGTCCTTGATTTGATGCATCTGTAGCGCCTGCCAGAGGGCAACAGGTCGAACAGGTGTGAGTTTGGGTGGGTATTGTCTTTGACGATGTTGAGAGCCCTTCTGAGGCACCGGGCGGTGTAGATGTCCGACAGCGAGGGGAGAGGGCAGCCAATAATCCTTTGCGCTGTTTTGACTGTCCTCTGGAGCCTCACTCTGTCCGCCTCAGTGCAGCCGCTGTACCAGGTGGAGACACAGTACGTCAGCAGGCTCTCGATGGACGAGTGGTAGAAGGCCAGCAGCAGCTTCCTGTCCAGGTTGAATTTCCTGAGGACTCTCAGGAAGTGCAGACGTTGGCGGACCTTCTTTACCACTGCTGTGGTGTTGTGACTCCAAGAAAGGTCATCGGAGATCTGTACTCCCAGGAACTTGAACGTGTGGACCCTCTCCACACACACGCCTTCGATGCAGAGGGGGGGCGGCAGCGTCTTGTTCCTCCTGAAGTCGACGACAATCTCCTTTGTTTTAGCAGAGTTAAGGTGCAGTCTGTTGTCCTTGCACCAAGTTGTCAGTCTCCCTACCTCCTCTCTATAGGCTGTCTCGTCACCTTCCGAGATCAGACCGACCACTGTCGTGTCGTCAGCAAACTTGACGATGGTGTTGTTGCCGTGGGCCGGGCTGCAGTCGTAGGTGTAGAGGGCGTACAGGAGAGGGCTCAGCACGCATCCTTGGGGGGAACCGGTGCTCAGCATGAGTGTGGAGGACGTGTAGGGGCCGAGCAACACAGTCTGGGGTCTGTTGGTCAGAAAGTCCTTAATCCAGATGCGTGTGAGGGCAGGGAGGCCGAGAGTGTCCAGTTTGGCGACGAGGATGTCTGGGATGATCGTGTTGAATGCCGAGCTGTAGTCCACAAAGAGCATCCTTGCATAGCTCCGCTGTTGTTCCAGGTGGCCCAGCACAACATGCAGAGCAGCCCTGGTTGAGTGTTTCACCTCGCTTTTTGTAAATTTTATGGAGTACAGTGAACCCTCGGTTATCGCGGTTAATGGGGACCGAGACCACCCGCGAAAACTGAAAATCCGCGAAGTAGCGGCGCACCTTCAAAAATGCTTAAAAAAAAAATACAATATATATAATAAATATATAAATATATATATATATATATATATATATATATATATATATATATATATATATATATATATATATATATACGGGGAGAGAGAGAGTGAAATTCATGTTATAACAAAAAAAACAAATTATTATTAAAACGTATTATTTTTTTATTCCCCAGCCATTCTTTTTGTATTTATTTAATTACTCAGACTTTTACCTGCTGGTACGCCGTCTGGTGTGCCCTGTGAAATGAAAGGTGCCATTCTTTATTTATTTATTTATTTATTCATTTATTCATTCATAACTGACAGCTTCGCGCTCCGCTCGTGCCCGGGCGGAAGAGGTGCTCCAATTCGGCTTAACTGTGACACACGCCCACCCTCCTCCCCCGGAGCTTCCATTCGGTTAAACTTAGGGGCCGCTTGGCACCGCCCGTGCCCGGGGAAGGTGCTCCTCTTCGGCTTACTGTGTCGCGAGCATGCCCTCCTCCTCCGGAGCTTCCATTCGGTTAAACTTAGGGGCCGCTTGGAACCGCCCGTGCCCGGGGAAGGTGCTCCTCTTCGGCTTACTGTGACGCGAGCATGCCCTCCTCCTCCGGAGCTTCCATTCGGTTAAACTTAGGGGCCGCTTGGCACCGCCCGTGCCCGGGGAAGGTGCTCCTCTACGGCTTAACTGCCACGCACGCCGGCCGGAGCTCTGGTACGGTCCGAACCGCGCGAAACGTCGCCACCGATCGTGTCCGGGGGAACGTGCTCTTCTTCGTCCACTCTTCTCTTCGCCCACGCTCTTCTTCGGCGCACGCCGGCCGTCTAACCGCTCCAGCGCCCCGTCGTGCCGCTCGGCGAAACTACAATGCCCCCGAATATTTTTTATACCCGCGAAGCACTGAACCCGCGAAAGGTGAACCGCGAAGTAGCGAGGGTTCACTGTATGTATAAGACCAAGACCTACAAAAAAGTCTCTTGGAGCAATGAGCTAGGTTTTACAGGAAGTCGGCCATTTTGAATTTATTAAAAGGGGGCGGGTCACCACAATGGACTTTGTGTAGAAATTATTATTGGGGCCCGAGCAGCGACCGCGGCGAGGTCCCTATTGTTTATGTAGAAATTATTATTAGGGCCCGAGCAGCGACCGCTACGAGGTCCCCATTGTTTTTGTGGAAATTATTATTATTATTATTATTAGGGCCCGAGCAGTGACCGCTGCGAGGTCCCTATTGTTTTTCTAGAAATTGTTATTAGGGCCCGAACTGCGACGGCTGCGAGGTCCCTATTGTTTTTGTAGAAAATATTAATACTTTTATTATTATTATTATTATTAGGGCCTGAGCAGCGACCGCTGCGAAGTCCCTGTTGTTTTTGTAGAAATTATTATTATTATTATTTTTCCGATTGTTCGATTGCATTTTTGACCCCCGAAACATGCACAAAAATTCACCAAACTTGGCAGTCTCATCGGGCATGGCGAAAAATTTGATATTTTAACGTCTAATATGAACAGGAAGTGAGTTATGAATTTTTGAAAGTCCGACTTTTGCCCTTTTTTGCATGTTTACAGGGGTCATTCTTTTGCACCCTGATCCTAAAGGCTTCATCTGATTGCCTTAAAATTCTGTCTGTAGCATCTTAAGACCTGGGACAAACACTGGGGCTAAAATTTTTTGTTTCCGAAATACTATATGACGGGGGCGGGGCTTCGAAGTTTTCACTTAAGATTTCCTTCGCCGCAATGGACAAAATGCTTAATAACTCTCTTGCACATGCTGCTCAAAATCCAAAACTTCACATGTACATCAAGAGTCGGTACCTGAAGACATCTATATGTTTATATTCTGTTATACACCTTGCGCCAATCAATATCATTTTTTACATTTTGACGTCCTGCACGGTGCCCTTTTAACGAATCCGATTGAAAATTGGCTAGAAAAGACTCAAGACATTGATCTTACTCTATCCCTATTTTTGTGACTTTCCTTCGAAGGGCGTGGCTATTACGGTGCCGCAGAGTCTGATTATTCTCTGTGGCAACAAAAGTTCCTGCAAAATGATTCAGATGATCCATCTTCTCGAAATTTTTCACATTTGAGGATATTCAGGCCCTGAAGACGGCTGCCAACTTATTTTTGATCGGATGAGTGTTTAGGCCTTGAGGATGTCACAATACGAAAGTCTTTCGCCTTCTTCAGAGTGTCACATGATGGTGTCTTGTGGCCCGTCTTTATCAGCTGATGTTCCATGAGGGCGTGACTTACCTGTCACAAGAATGAAGGCAAGTCACGCCCCCCGCTGTCCGTTCACTCCGCCAAGATGCTGCTCCAGGTGGTAGAGAGGATGAAGGCTCCCTTGTCTCTGTTCATGGTGTTTATGCCTCGCTTGCAGATCTCAATGGCCTCTCTGATCCAGCGCTGTTGTTTGTTCTCTTCGGTGCGGATGACCCTGCCCTTCTCCCGGTCCATGATGTGGTTTTCCCTTTTGCAGTGGTCAGTGATTGCTGATTTGTAATGTTCATGTTGTGCTTGTTCTTTTACTGCTCTGATTTTTCATTTTTTTGACAGGTAAGTCACACCCTCATGGAACATCAGCTGATAAAGACGGGTCTCAAGACACCATCATGCGACACTCTGAAGAAGGCGAAAGACTCGCCGAAACATGTCAGGTAAAAAATTAACCTAAAACATAATTGTCTGCTTTTAATGAATCAGTCAAATATCAATAATAAGAAGACAAAATGAACCTAATACAAATAAATGAATGCTTAATAACGCCCCTGCACATGCTCCTAAAAATCCAAACCTTCACCTGTAAATAAAACGTCCCGACCTGAAGACATCTTAATGTTATTATTTTGTTATACACACAGCGCCGCCAAGTGGAATCAAAAATTTGTTTTTATTTTAATTTTCACGTACTGCACGGTGCCCTTTTGACGAATCCGACTGAAAATTAGTCAGAAAAGACTCAAGACAATGATCTTACTCTGTGCCGAATTTTGTGACGTTTTGGCAAAAGGCGTGGCTATTACGGTGCTGAAAAATCCGATTGTACTTTGTGGCAACAAAAGCTCCGGCAACATGACTCAGATGATCCTATCTTCTCGAAGTTGTACACATTTGAGGATACTTCAGCCCTGAAGACATCTACCAACTTATTTTTCATCGTAGTGGTAGCGCCACCAACTGGTAAAAGCTAATACAAGTTATTTTCTTGGATGTTTTTCTCCGTGCAACTCAACAAGGTCGCCCTCATATATGCTCGGATGACTGTTTCGGCCATGAGGATGTCACAATACGAAATTCATCCTTTTTCGTGAAAAGTTGTGGGAGTGGCATTGCACTGTTCGGCAATAAAACAACGCTGATTATGAGGTTCTAAATATGAACGACAACTCGTGAAACTTTACACACACATCAGGCAGAGCAAATTTATCAATATTTTATACGTTAGTTGTGCAGCTTTTTTGAAATGGCTCGCCATGGCCCTCGAGAAAAGTTAAAAAAAAGAATAGAATAGAAATAGAAATCCCTTTATTGTCATTGTACTCAAGTGTGCAACGAGATTAGAGGGCTCCCCTCTCCAGTGCAATACAACAATAATACAGACAATATATAAATTAGATAAATAAATACGACAGTGCAATGGAATTCAGTACTGAATAGGGCATATAGAAACACATCACAATGCTGTTTTGCAAGGTTAGGGTGGTCTCGTGTGTGTGTGAGAGTTCAGTATGGAGATGGCTCTCGGAAAGAAACTGTTTCTCAGTCTATTGGTCCTTGATTTGATGCATCTGTAGCGCCTGCCAGAGGGCAACAGGTCGAACAGGTGTGAGTTTGGGTGGGTATTGTCTTTGACGATGTTGAGAGCCCTTCTGAGGCACCGGGCGGTGTAGATGTCCGACAGCGAGGGGAGAGGGCAGCCAATAATCCTTTGCGCTGTTTTGACTGTCCTCTGGAGCCTCACTCTGTCCGCCTCAGTGCAGCCGCTGTACCAGGTGGAGACACAGTACGTCAGCAGGCTCTCGATGGACGAGTGGTAGAAGGCCAGCAGCAGCTTCCTGTCCAGGTTGAATTTCCTGAGGACTCTCAGGAAGTGCAGACGTTGGCGGACCTTCTTTACCACTGCTGTGGTGTTGTGACTCCAAGAAAGGTCATCGGAGATCTGTACTCCCAGGAACTTGAACGTGTGGACCCTCTCCACACACACGCCTTCGATGCAGAGGGGGGGCGGCAGCGTCTTGTTCCTCCTGAAGTCGACGACAATCTCCTTTGTTTTAGCAGAGTTAAGGTGCAGTCTGTTGTCCTTGCACCAAGTTGTCAGTCTCCCTACCTCCTCTCTGTAGGCTGTCTCGTCACCTTCCGAGATCAGACCGACCACTGTCGTGTCGTCAGCAAACTTGACGATGGTGTTGTTGCCGTGGGCCGGGCTGCAGTCGTAGGTGTAGAGGGCGTACAGGAGAGGGCTCAGCACGCATCCTTGGGGGGAACCGGTGCTCAGCATGAGGGTGGAGGACGTGTAGGGGCCGAGCAACACAGTCTGGGGTCTGTTGGTCAGAAAGTCCTTAATCCAGATGCGTGTGAGGGCAGGGAGGCCGAGAGTGTCCAGTTTGGCGACGAGGATGTCTGGGATGATCGTGTTGAATGCCGAGCTGTAGTCCACAAAGAGCATCCTTGCATAGCTCCGCTGTTGTTCCAGGTGGCCCAGCACAACATGCAGAGCAGCCCTGGTTGAGTGTTTCACCTCGCTTTTTGTAAATTTTATGGAGTACAGTGAACCCTCGGTTATCGCGGTTAATGGGGACCGAGACCACCCGCGAAAACTGAAAATCCGCGAAGTAGCGGCGCACCTTCAAAAATGCTTAAAAAAAAAATACAATATATATAATAAATATATAAATATATATATATATATATATATTTATATATATATATATATATACGGGGAGAGAGAGAGTGAAATTCATGTTATAACAAAAAAAACAAATTATTATTAAAACGTATTATTTTTTTATTCCCCAGCCATTCTTTTTGTATTTATTTAATTACTCAGACTTTTACCTGCTGGTACACCGTCTGGTGTGCCCTGTGAAATGAAAGGTGCCATTCTTTATTTATTTATTTATTTATTCATTTATTCATTCATAACTGACAGCTTCGCGCTCCGCTCGTGCCCGGGCGGAAGAGGTGCTCCAATTCGGCTTAACTGTGACACACGCCCACCCTCCTCCCCCGGAGCTTCCATTCGGTTAAACTTAGGGGCCGCTTGGCACCGCCCGTGCCCGGGGAAGGTGCTCCTCTTCGGCTTACTGTGTCGCGAGCATGCCCTCCTCCTCCGGAGCTTCCATTCGGTTAAACTTAGGGGCCGCTTGGAACCGCCCGTGCCCGGGGAAGGTGCTCCTCTTCGGCTTACTGTGACGCGAGCATGCCCTCCTCCTCCGGAGCTTCCATTCGGTTAAACTTAGGGGCCGCTTGGCACCGCCCGCGCCCGGGGAAGGTGCTCCTCTACGGCTTAACTGCCACGCACGCCGGCCGGAGCTCTGGTACGGTCCGAACCGCGCGAAACGTCGCCACCGATCGTGTCCGGGGGAACGTGCTCTTCTTCGTCCACTCTTCTCTTCGCCCACGCTCTTCTTCGGCGCACGCCGGCCGTCTAACCGCTCCAGCGCCCCGTCGTGCCGCTCGGCGAAACTACAATGCCCCCGAATATTTTTTATACCCGCGAAGCACTGAACCCGCGAAAGGTGAACCGCGAAGTAGCGAGGGTTCACTGTATGTATAAGACCAAGACCTACAAAAAAGTCTCTTGGAGCAATGAGCTAGGTTTTACAGGAAGTCGGCCATTTTGAATTTATTAAAAGGGGGCGGGTCACCACAATGGACTTTGTGTAGAAATTATTATTGGGGCCCGAGCAGCGACCGCGGCGAGGTCCCTATTGTTTATGTAGAAATTATTATTAGGGCCCGAGCAGCGACCGCTACGAGGTCCCCATTGTTTTTGTGGAAATTTTTATTATTATTATTATTATTAGGGCCCGAGCAGTGACCGCTGCGAGGTCCCTATTGTTTTTCTAGAAATTGTTATTAGGGCCCGAGCTACGACGGCTGCGAGGTCCCTATTGTTTTTGTAGAAAATATTATTACTTTTATTATTATTATTATTATTATTATTAGGGCCTGAGCAGCGACCGCTGCGAAGTCCCTGTTGTTTTTGTAGAAATTATTATTATTATTATTTTTCCGATTGTACGATTGCATTTTTGACCCCCGAAACATGCACAAAAACTCACCAAACTTGGCAGTCTCATCGGGCATGGCGAGAAATTTGATATTTTAACGTCTAATATGAACAGGAAGTGAGTTATGAATTTTTGAAAGTCCGACTTTTGCCCTTTTTTGCATGTTTACAGGGGTCATTCTTTTGCACCCTGATCCTAAAGGCTTCATCTGATTGCCTTAAAATTCTGTCTGTAGCATCTTAAGACCTGGGACAAACACTGGGGCTAAAATCTTTTGTTTCCGAAATACTATATGACGGGGGCGGGGCTTCAAAGTTTTCACTTAAGATTTCCTTCGCCGCAATGGACAAAATGCTTAATAACTCTCCTGCACATGCTGCTAAAAATCCAAAACTTCACATATACATAAAGAGTCGGTACCTGAAGACATCTATATGTTTATATTCTGTTATACACCTTGCGCCAATCAATATCATTTTTTACATTTTGACGTACTGCACGGTGCCCTTTTAACGAATCCGATTGAAAATTGGCTAGAAAAGACTCAAGACATTGATCTTACTCTATCCCTATTTTTGTGACTTTCCTTCGAAGGGCGTGGCTATTGCGGTGCCGCACAGTCTGATTATTCTCCGTGGCAACAAAAGTTCCTGCAAAATGATTCAGATGATCCATCTTCTCGAAATTTTTCACATTTGAGGATATTCAGGCCCTGAAGACGGCTGCCAACTTATTTTTGATCGCAGTGGTAGCGCCACCAACTGGTTAAAACAAATACAAATTATTTTCGTTGATGTTTTTCTCCGGGCAGGTTAACAAAATCTACCTTATATTTGCTCGGATGAGTGTTTAGGCCTTGAGGATGTCACAATACGAAAGTCTTTCGCCTTCTTCAGAGTGTCACATGATGGTGTCTTGTGACCCGTCTTTATCAGCTGATGTTCCATGAGGGCGTGACTTACCTGTCACAAGAATGAAGGCAAGTCACGCCCCCCGCTGTCCGTTCACTCCGCCAAGATGCTGCTCCAGGTGGTAGAGAGGATGAAGGCTCCCTTGTCTCTGTTCATGGTTTTTATGCCTCGCTTGCAGATCTCAATGGCCTCTCTGATCCAGCGCTGTTGTTTGTTCTCTTCGGTGCGGATGACCCTGCCCTTCTCCCGGTCCATGATGTGGTTTTCCCTTTTGCAGTGGTCAGTGATTGCTGATTTGTAATGTTCATGTTGTGCTTGTTCTTTTACTGCTATGATTTTTCATTTTTTTGACAGGTAATTCACACCCTCATGGAACATCAGCTGATAAAGACGGGTCTCAAGACACCATCATGCGACACTCTGAAGAAGGCGAAAGACTCGCCGAAACATGTCAGGTAAAAAATTTACCTAAAACATAATTGTCTGCTTTTAATGAATCTGTCAAATATCAATAATAAGAAGACAAAATGAACCTAATACAAATAAATGAATGCTTAATAACTCCCCTGCACATGCTCCTAAAAATCCAAACCTTCACCTGTAAATAAAATGTCCCGACCTGAAGACATCTTAATGTTATTATTTTGTTATACACACAGCGCCGCCAAGTGGAATAAAAAATTAGTTTTTATTTTAATTTTCACGTACTGCACGGTGCCCTTTTGACGAATCCGACTGAAAATTAGTCAGAAAAGACTCAAGACAATGATCTTACTCTCTGCCGAGTTTTGTGACGTTTTGGCAAAAGGCGTGGCTATTACGGTGCTGAAAAGTCCGATTGTACTTTGTGGCAACAAAAGCTCCGGCAACATGACTGAGATGATCCTATCTTCTCGAAGTTGTACACATTTGAGGATACTTCAACCCTGAAGACATCTACCAACTTATTTTTCATCGTAGTAGTAGCGCCACCAACTGGTAAAAGCTAATACAAGTTATTTTCTTGGATGTTTTTCTCCGTGCAACTCAACAAGGTCGCCCTCATATATGCTCGGAGGACTGTTTCGTCCATGAGGATGTCACAATACGAAATTCATCCTTTTTCGTGAAAAGTTGTGGGAGTGGCATTGCACTGTCCGGCAATAAAACAACGCTGATTATGAGGTTCTAAATATGAACGACAACTCGTGAAACTTGACACACACATCAGGCAGAGCAAATTTATCAATATTTTATACGTTAGTTGTGCAGCTTTTTTTAAATGGCTCGCCATGGCCCTCGAGAAATGTTCAAAAAAGCAGCCCTGGTTGAGTGTTTCACCTCGCTTTTTGTAAATTTTATGGAGTACAGTGAACCCTCGGTTGTCGCGGTTAATGGGGACCGAGACCACCCGCGGAAACTGAAAATCCGCGAAGTAGCGGCGCACCTTCAAAAATGCTTAAAAAAAATACAATATATATAATGAATATATATATATATAGATATATATATAGATATATATATATATATATACAGAGAGAGAGAGAGAGTGAAATTCATGTTATAACAAAAAAAACAAATTATTATTAAAACGTATTATTTTTTTATTCCCCAGCCATTCTTTTTGTATTTATTTAATTACTCCGACTATTACCTGCTGGTACGCCGTCCGGTGTGCCCTGTGAAATGAAAGGTGGCATTCTTTATTTATTTATTTATTTATTCATTTATTCATTCATAACTGACAGCTTCGCGCTCCGTTCGTGCCCGGGCGGAAGAGGTGTTCCAATTCGGCTTAACTGTGACACACGCCCGCCCTCCTCCCCCGGAGCTTCCATTCGGTTAAACTTAGGGGCCGCTTGGCACCGCCCGTGCCCGGGGAAGGTGCTCCTCTTCGGCTTACTGTGACGCGAGCATGCCCGCCTCCTCCGGAGCTTCCATTCGGTTAAACTTAGGGGCCGCTTGGAACCGCCCGTGCCCGGCGAAGGTGCTCCTCTTCGGCTTACTGTGACGCGAGCATGCCCTCCTCCTCCGGAGCTTCCATTTGGTTAAACTTAGGGGCCGCTTGGAACCGCCCGTGCCCGGGGAAGGTGCTCCTCTTCGGCTTACTGTGACGCGAGCATGCCCTCCTCCTCCGGAGCTTCCATTCGGTTAAACTTAGGGGCCGCTTGGCACCGCCCGTGCCCGGGGAAGGTGCTCCTCTACGGCTTAACTGCCACGCACGCCGGCCGGAGCTCTTGTACGGTCCGAACCGCGCGAAACGTCGCCACCGATCGTGTCCGGGGGAACGTGCTCTTCTTCGTCCACTCTCCTCTTCGCCCACGCTCTTCTTCGGCGCACGCCGGCCGTCTAACCGCTCCAGCGCCCGTCGTGCCGCTCGGCGAAACTACAATGCCCCCAAATATTTTTTATACCCGCGAAGCACTGAACCCGCGAAAGGTGAACCGCGAAGTAGCGAGGGTTCACTGTATGTATAAGACCAAGACCTACAAAAAAAGTCTCTTGGAGAAATGAGCTAGGTTTTACAGGAAGTCGGCCATTTTGAATTTACTTAAAAGGGGCGGGTCACCACAATGGACTTTGTGTAGAAATTATTATTGGGGCCCGAGCAGCGACCGCGGCGAGGTCCCTATTGTTTATGTAGAAATTATTATTAGGGCCCGAGCAGCGACCGCTACGAGGTCCCCATTGTTTTTGTGGAAATTATTATTATTATTATTATTATTAGGGCCCGAGCAGTGACCGCTGCGAGGTCCCTATTGTTTTTCTAGAAATTGTTATTAGGGCCCGAGCTGCGACGGCTGCGAGGTCCCTATTGTTTTTGTAGAAAATATTAATACTTTTATTATTATTATTATTATTAGGGCCTGAACAGCGACCGCTGCGAAGTCCCTGTTGTTTTTGTAGAAATTATTATTATTATTATTTTTCCGATTGTTCGATTGCATTTTTGACCCCCGAAACATGCACAAAAATTCACCAAACTTGGCAGTCTCATCGGGCATGGCGAAAAATTTGATATTTTAACGTCTAATATGAACAGGAAGTGAGTTATGAATTTTTGAAAGTCCGACTTTTGCCCTTTTTTGCATGTTTACAGGGGTCATTCTTTTGCACCCTGATCCTAAAGGCTTCATCTGATTGCCTTAAAATTCTGTCTGTAGCATCTTAAGACCTGGGACAAACACTGGGGCTAAAATTTTTTGTTTCCGCAATACTATATGACGGGGGCGGGGCTTCGAAGTTTTCACTTAAGATTTCCTTCGCCGCAATGGACAAAATGCTTAATAACTCTCTTGCACATGCTGCTAAAAATCCAAAACTTCACATGTACATCAAGAGTCGGTACCTGAAGACATCTATATGTTTATATTCTGTTATACACCTTGCGCCAATCAATATCATTTTTTACATTTTGACGTCCTGCACGGTGCCCTTTTAACGAATCCGATTGAAAATTGGCTAGAAAAGACTCAAGACATTGATCTTACTCTATCCCTATTTTTGTGACTTTCCTTCGAAGGGCGTGGCTATTACGGTGCCGCAGAGTCTGATTATTCTCCGTGGCAACAAAAGTTCCTGCAAAATGATTCAGATGATCCATCTTCTCGAAATTTTTCACATTTGAGGATATTCAGGCCCTGAAGACGGCTGCCAACTTATTTTTGATCGGATGAGTGTTTAGGCCTTGAGGATGTCACAATACGAAAGTCTTTCGCCTTCTTCAGAGTGTCACATGATGGTGTCTTGTGGCCCGTCTTTATCAGCTGATGTTCCATGAGGGCGTGACTTACCTGTCACAAGAATGAAGGCAAGTCACGCCCCCCGCTGTCCGTTCACTCCGCCAAGATGCTGCTCCAGGTGGTAGAGAGGATGAAGGCTCCCTTGTCTCTGTTCATGGTTTTTATGCCTCGCTTGCAGATCTCAATGGCCTCTCTGATCCAGCGCTGTTGTTTGTTCTCTTCGGTGCGGATGACCCTGCCCTTCTCCCGGTCCATGATGTGGTTTTCCCTTTTGCAGTGGTCAGTGATTGCTGATTTGTAATGTTCATGTTGTGCTTGTTCTTTTACTGCTCTGATTTTTCATTTTTTTGACAGGTAAGTCACACCCTCATGGAACATCAGCTGATAAAGACGGGTCTCAAGACACCATCATGCGACACTCTGAAGAAGGCGAAAGACTCGCCGAAACATGTCAGGTAAAAAATTAACCTAAAACATAATTGTCTGCTTTTAATGAATCAGTCAAATATCAATAATAAGAAGACAAAATGAACCTAATACAAATAAATGAATGCTTAATAACGCCCCTGCACATGCTCCTAAAAATCCAAACCTTCACCTGTAAATAAAACGTCCCGACCTGAAGACATCTTAATGTTATTATTTTGTTATACACACAGCGCCGCCAAGTGGAATCAAAAATTTGTTTTTATTTTAATTTTCACGTACTGCACGGTGCCCTTTTGACGAATCCGACTGAAAATTAGTCAGAAAAGACTCAAGACAATGATCTTACTCTGTGCCGAATTTTGTGACGTTTTGGCAAAAGGCGTGGCTATTACGGTGCTGAAAAATCCGATTGTACTTTGTGGCAACAAAAGCTCCGGCAACATGACTCAGATGATCCTATCTTCTCGAAGTTGTACACATTTGAGGATACTTCAGCCCTGAAGACATCTACCAACTTATTTTTCATCGTAGTAGTAGCGCCACCAACTGGTAAAAGCTAATACAAGTTATTTTCTTGGATGTTTTTCTCCGTGCAACTCAACAAGGTCGCCCTCATATATGCTCGGATGACTGTTTCGGCCATGAGGATGTCACAATACGAAATTCATCCTTTTTCGTGAAAAGTTGTGGGAGTGGCATTGCACTGTTCGGCAATAAAACAACGCTGATTATGAGGTTCTAAATATGAACGACAACTCGTGAAACTTTACACACACATCAGGCAGAGCAAATTTATCAATATTTTATACGTTAGTTGTGCAGCTTTTTTGAAATGGCTCGCCATGGCCCTCGAGAAAAGTTAAAAAAAGAATAGAATAGAAATAGAAATCCCTTTATTGTCATTGTACTCAAGTGTGCAACGAGATTAGAGGGCTCCCCTCTCCAGTGCAATACAACAATAATACAGACAATATATAAATTAGATAAATAAATACGACAGTGCAATGGAATTCAGTACTGAATAGGGCATATAGAAACACATCACAATGCTGTTTTGCAAGGTTAGGGTGGTCTCGTGTGTGTGTGTGTGAGAGTTCAGTATGGAGATGGCTCTCGGAAAGAAACTGTTTCTCAGTCTATTGGTCCTTGATTTGATGCATCTGTAGCGCCTGCCAGAGGGCAACAGGTCGAACAGGTGTGAGTTTGGGTGGGTATTGTCTTTGACGATGTTGAGAGCCCTTCTGAGGCACCGGGCGGTGTAGATGTCCGACAGCGAGGGGAGAGGGCAGCCAATAATCCTTTGCGCTGTTTTGACTGTCCTCTGGAGCCTCACTCTGTCCGCCTCAGTGCAGCCGCTGTACCAGGTGGAGACACAGTACGTCAGCAGGCTCTCGATGGACGAGTGGTAGAAGGCCAGCAGCAGCTTCCTGTCCAGGTTGAATTTCCTGAGGACTCTCAGGAAGTGCAGACGTTGGCGGACCTTCTTTACCACTGCTGTGGTGTTGTGACTCCAAGAAAGGTCATCGGAGATCTGTACTCCCAGGAACTTGAACGTGTGGACCCTCTCCACACACACGCCTTCGATGCAGAGGGGGGGCGGCAGCGTCTTGTTCCTCCTGAAGTCGACGACAATCTCCTTTGTTTTAGCAGAGTTAAGGTGCAGTCTGTTGTCCTTGCACCAAGTTGTCAGTCTCCCTACCTCCTCTCTATAGGCTGTCTCGTCACCTTCCGAGATCAGACCGACCACTGTCGTGTCGTCAGCAAACTTGACGATGGTGTTGTTGCCGTGGGCCGGGCTGCAGTCGTAGGTGTAGAGGGCGTACAGGAGAGGGCTCAGCACGCATCCTTGGGGGGAACCGGTGCTCAGCATGAGGGTGGAGGACGTGTAGGGGCCGAGCAACACAGTCTGGGGTCTGTTGGTCAGAAAGTCCTTAATCCAGATGCGTGTGAGGGCAGGGAGGCCGAGAGTGTCCAGTTTGGCGACGAGGATGTCTGGGATGATCGTGTTGAATGCCGAGCTGTAGTCCACAAAGAGCATCCTTGCATAGCTCCGCTGTTGTTCCAGGTGGCCCAGCACAACATGCAGAGCAGCCCTGGTTGAGTGTTTCACCTCGCTTTTTGTAAATTTTATGGAGTACAGTGAACCCTCGGTTATCGCGGTTAATGGGGACCGAGACCACCCGCGAAAACTGAAAATCCGCGAAGTAGCGGCGCACCTTCAAAAATGCTTAAAAAAAAAATACAATATATATAATAATATATAATAATATATATATATATATATATATATATATATATATATATATATATATACGGGGAGAGAGAGAGTGAAATTCATGTTATAACAAAAAAAACAAATTATTATTAAAACGTATTATTTTTTTATTCCCCAGCCATTCTTTTTGTATTTATTTAATTACTCAGACTTTTACCTGCTGGTACGCCGTCTGGTGTGCCCTGTGAAATGAAAGGTGCCATTCTTTATTTATTTATTTATTTATTCATTTATTCATTCATAACTGACAGCTTCGCGCTCCGCTCGTGCCCGGGCGGAAGAGGTGCTCCAATTCGGCTTAACTGTGACACACGCCCACCCTCCTCCCCCGGAGCTTCCATTCGGTTAAACTTAGGGGCCGCTTGGCACCGCCCGTGCCCGGGGAAGGTGCTCCTCTTCGGCTTACTGTGTCGCGAGCATGCCCTCCTCCTCCGGAGCTTCCATTCGGTTAAACTTAGGGGCCGCTTGGAACCGCCCGTGCCCGGGGAAGGTGCTCCTCTTCGGCTTACTGTGACGCGAGCATGCCCTCCTCCTCCGGAGCTTCCATTCGGTTAAACTTAGGGGCCGCTTGGCACCGCCCGTGCCCGGGGAAGGTGCTCCTCTACGGCTTAACTGCCACGCACGCCGGCCGGAGCTCTGGTACGGTCCGAACCGCGCGAAACGTCGCCACCGATCGTGTCCGGGGGAACGTGCTCTTCTTCGTCCACTCTTCTCTTCGCCCACGCTCTTCTTCGGCGCACGCCGGCCGTCTAACCGCTCCAGCGCCCCGTCGTGCCGCTCGGCGAAACTACAATGCCCCCGAATATTTTTTATACCCGCGAAGCACTGAACCCGCGAAAGGTGAACCGCGAAGTAGCGAGGGTTCACTGTATGTATAAGACCAAGACCTACAAAAAAGTCTCTTGGAGCAATGAGCTAGGTTTTACAGGAAGTCGGCCATTTTGAATTTATTAAAAGGGGGCGGGTCACCACAATGGACTTTGTGTAGAAATTATTATTGGGGCCCGAGCCGCGACCGCGGCGAGGTCCCTATTGTTTATGTAGAAATTATTATTAGGGCCCGAGCAGCGACCGCTACGAGGTCCCCATTGTTTTTGTGGAAATTTTTATTATTATTATTATTATTAGGGCCCGAGCAGTGACCGCTGCGAGGTCCCTATTGTTTTTCTAGAAATTGTTATTAGGGCCCGAGCTACGACGGCTGCGAGGTCCCTATTGTTTTTGTAGAAAATATTATTACTTTTATTATTATTATTATTATTATTATTAGGGCCTGAGCAGCGACCGCTGCGAAGTCCCTGTTGTTTTTGTAGAAATTATTATTATTATTATTTTTCCGATTGTACGATTGCATTTTTGACCCCCGAAACATGCACAAAAACTCACCAAACTTGGCAGTCTCATCGGGCATGGCGAGAAATTTGATATTTTAACGTCTAATATGAACAGGAAGTGAGTTATGAATTTTTGAAAGTCCGACTTTTGCCCTTTTTTGCATGTTTACAGGGGTCATTCTTTTGCACCCTGATCCTAAAGGCTTCATCTGATTGCCTTAAAATTCTGTCTGTAGCATCTTAAGACCTGGGACAAACACTGGGGCTAAAATCTTTTGTTTCCGAAATACTATATGACGGGGGCGGGGCTTCAAAGTTTTCACTTAAGATTTCCTTCGCCGCAATGGACAAAATGCTTAATAACTCTCCTGCACATGCTGCTAAAAATCCAAAACTTCACATATACATAAAGAGTCGGTACCTGAAGACATCTATATGTTTATATTCTGTTATACACCTTGCGCCAATCAATATAATTTTTTACATTTTGACGTACTGCACGGTGCCCTTTTAACGAATCCGATTGAAAATTGGCTAGAAAAGACTCAAGACATTGATCTTACTCTATCCCTATTTTTGTGACTTTCCTTCGAAGGGCGTGGCTATTGCGGTGCCGCAGAGTCTGATTATTCTCCGTGGCAACAAAAGTTCCTGCAAAATGATTCAGATGATCCATCTTCTCGAAATTTTTCACATTTGAGGATATTCAGGCCCTGAAGACGGCTGCCAACTTATTTTTGATCGCAGTGGTAGCGCCACCAACTGGTTAAAACAAATACAAATTATTTTCGTTGATGTTTTTCTCCGGGCAGGTTAACAAAATCTACCTTATATTTGCTCGGATGAGTGTTTAGGCCTTGAGGATGTCACAATACGAAAGTCTTTCGCCTTCTTCAGAGTGTCACATGATGGTGTCTTGTGACCCGTCTTTATCAGCTGATGTTCCATGAGGGCGTGACTTACCTGTCACAAGAATGAAGGCAAGTCACGCCCCCCGCTGTCCGTTCACTCCGCCAAGATGCTGCTCCAGGTGGTAGAGAGGATGAAGGCTCCCTTGTCTCTGTTCATGGTTTTTATGCCTCGCTTGCAGATCTCAATGGCCTCTCTGATCCAGCGCTGTTGTTTGTTCTCTTCGGTGCGGATGACCCTGCCCTTCTCCCGGTCCATGTTCCCTTTTGCAGTGGTCAGTGATTGCTGATTTGTAATGTTCATGTTGTGCTTGTTCTTTTACTGCTATGATTTTTCATTTTTTTGACAGGTAATTCACACCCTCATGGAACATCAGCTGATAAAGACGGGTCTCAAGACACCATCATGCGACACTCTGAAGAAGGCGAAAGACTCGCCGAAACATGTCAGGTAAAAAATTTACCTAAAACATAATTGTCTGCTTTTAATGAATCTGTCAAATATCAATAATAAGAAGACAAAATGAACCTAATACAAATAAATGAATGCTTAATAACTCCCCTGCACATGCTCCTAAAAATCCAAACCTTCACCTGTAAATAAAATGTCCCGACCTGAAGACATCTTAATGTTATTATTTTGTTATACACACAGCGCCGCCAAGTGGAATAAAAAATTTGTTTTTATTTTAATTTTCACGTACTGCACGGTGCCCTTTTGACGAATCCGACTGAAAATTAGTCAGAAAAGACTCAAGACAATGATCTTACTCTCTGCCGAGTTTTGTGACGTTTTGGCAAAAGGCGTGGCTATTACGGTGCTGAAAAGTCCGATTGTACTTTGTGGCAACAAAAGCTCCGGCAACATGACTGAGATGATCCTATCTTCTCGAAGTTGTACACATTTGAGGATACTTCAACCCTGAAGACATCTACCAACTTATTTTTCATCGTAGTAGTAGCGCCATCAACTGGTAAAAGCTAATACAAGTTATTTTCTTGGATGTTTTTCTCCGTGCAACTCAACAAGGTCGCCCTCATATATGCTCGGAGGACTGTTTCGTCCATGAGGATGTCACAATACGAAATTCATCCTTTTTCGTGAAAAGTTGTGGGAGTGGCATTGCACTGTCCGGCAATAAAACAACGCTGATTATGAGGTTCTAAATATGAACGACAACTCGTGAAACTTGACACACACATCAGGCAGAGCAAATTTATCAATATTTTATACGTTAGTTGTGCAGCTTTTTTTAAATGGCTCGCCATGGCCCTCGAGAAATGTTCAAAAAAGCAGCCCTGGTTGAGTGTTTCACCTCGCTTTTTGTAAATTTTATGGAGTACAGTGAACCCTCGGTTGTCGCGGTTAATGGGGACCGAGACCACCCGCGGAAACTGAAAATCCGCGAAGTAGCGGCGCACCTTCAAAAATGCTTAAAAAAAAATACAATATATATAATAAATATATATATATATAGATATATATATAGATATATATTGATATATATATATATATACAGAGAGAGAGAGAGAGTGAAATTCATGTTATAACAAAAAAAACAAATTATTATTAAAACGTATTATTTTTTTATTCCCCAGCCATTCTTTTTGTATTTATTTAATTACTCCGACTATTACCTGCTGGTACGCCGTCCGGTGTGCCCTGTGAAATGAAAGGTGGCATTCTTTATTTATTTATTTATTTATTCATTTATTCATTCATAACTGACAGCTTCGCGCTCCGTTCGTGCCCGGGCGGAAGAGGTGTTCCAATTCGGCTTAACTGTGACACACGCCCGCCCTCCTCCCCCGGAGCTTCCATTCGGTTAAACTTAGGGGCCGCTTGGCACCGCCCGTGCCCGGGGAAGGTGCTCCTCTTCGGCTTACTGTGACGCGAGCATGCCCGCCTCCTCCGGAGCTTCCATTCGGTTAAACTTAGGGGCCGCTTGGAACCGCCCGTGCCCGGCGAAGGTGCTCCTCTTCGGCTTACTGTGACGCGAGCATGCCCTCCTCCTCCGGAGCTTCCATTCGGTTAAACTTAGGGGCCGCTTGGCACCGCCCGTGCCCGGGGAAGGTGCTCCTCTACGGCTTAACTGCCACGCACGCCGGCCGGAGCTCTGGTACGGTCCGAACCGCGCGAAACGTCGCCACCGATCGTGTCCGGGGGAACGTGCTCTTCTTCGTCCACTCTCCTCTTCGCCCACGCTCTTTTTCGGCGCACGCCGGCCGTCTAACCGCTCCAGCGCCCGTCGTGCCGCTCGGCGAAACTACAATGCCCCCGAATATTTTTTATACCCGCGAAGCACTGAACCCGCGAAAGGTGAACCGCGAAGTAGCGAGGGTTCACTGTATGTATAAGACCAAGACCTACAAAAAAGTCTCTTGGAGCAATGAGCTAGGTTTTACAGGAAGTCGGCCATTTTGAATTTACTTAAAAGGGGCGGGTCACCACAATGGACTTTGTGTAGAAATTATTATTGGGGCCCGAGCAGCGACCGCGGCGAGGTCCCTATTGTTTATGTAGAAATTATTATTAGGGCCCGAGCAGCGACCGCTACGAGGTCCCCATTGTTTTTGTGGAAATTATTATTATTATTATTATTAGGGCCCGAGCAGTGACCGCTGCGAGGTCCCTATTGTTTTTCTAGAAATTGTTATTAGGGCCCGAGCTGCGACGGCTGCCACATTGTTTGCCCTGGTTGTTTCAGTTAATAAATTCCCTTCACGTTACTGACCTCTCTGCCTCCTCGCCTTTTGGGTCCACCTCCTCCTCGCCGACCGGCGAGTCCTGACAGAATGACCCGACCAAAGAAGGACCCAGCGAGAGGCTCACGGCGGCGTCATGGATATTCAGGCCCTGAAGACGGCTGCCAACTTATTTTTGATCGCAGTGGTAGCGCCACCAACTGGTTAAAACAAATACAAATTATTTTCGTTGATGTTTTTCTCCGGGCAGGTTCACAAAATCTACCTTATATTTGCTCGGATGAGTGTTTAGGCCTTGAGGATGTCACAATACGAAAGTCTTTCGCCTTCTTCAGAGTGTCACATGATGGTGTCTTGTGACCCGTCTTTATCAGCTGATGTTCCATGAGGGCGTGACTTACCTGTCACAAGAATGAAGGCAAGTCACGCCCCCCGCTGTCCGTTCACTCCGCCAAGATGCTGCTCTAGGTGGTAGAGAGGATGAAGGCTCCCTTGTCTCTGTTCATGGTTTTTATGCCTCGCTTGCAGATCTCAATGGCCTCTCTGATCCAGCGCTGTTGTTTGTTCTCTTCGGTGCGGATGACCCTGCCCTTCTCCCGGTCCATGATGTGGTTTTCCCTTTTGCAGTGGTCAGTGATTGCTGATTTGTAATGTTCATGTTGTTGTCCATGACGCCGCCGGACGGACAACCCCCCTCAGCCTGCCGACCAACCCCGTGTCCTTCAAGTAGGTTCCATTTTCCGCTCGACGTCTGTTTCTCCCCTTTTGCCCCCCGATTACAGCACCGATTACCAGCCTGTCATACCCCCTCACCTGATCATAGATTCGGATTACGAGGACGATTTTGAGCACCAAGCCCTTTCACCCCCTCACGGTTCGAGTAAGTCCGGTCACGAGTTTGATTTTGAGCACCTTGCCCCTCACATTTTTTCCGATCCAGATCACGACTATGATTTTGAATATATTGCCACTCTCTTAGTCGCTCAGCGCAACGCGGAGTTATTTTTGAGCCGTCACCTTCCTCCCCCCGAGCCATTTGAGTTTTTCGCGACCACCTCCCACTCCCCCTCGCGCGCTTCACGTCCCAAATCCCGGAAGTCACGGTCACGTCGCGCACATCGTTCACCATCAGTTTCAGCACCGGATCACGCTCCCCTGGCGTCTCCTAGCTCGCGTTCACCAGCCCCCGCAGTCACGGTCCCTCAGGTCTCCCGTTTTCCTGATTCCCTATGGCGGCAGGCTGACAGGGATCAGGGCCCCCGGTTCGGCTGTGCCCGGATCGACTGCTGCGCCCGGCCCGCTGTCGCCTCCACGCCTGCAGCAGTGACCAATGCAGCTCCCGCTGCACGGACCCCGCCGCCTCCATGCGAGCCGCAGCCTCCAGAGTCCCGTGCCGACTCCTCGAAGGCGGCCGAGCCCCGTTCCGGCTCCCCGCCAGCTGCTGAGCCCTGTCCCGGCTCCCCGCCAGCTGCTGAGCCCAGTCCCGGCTCCCCGCCAGCTGCTGAGCCCTGTCCCGGCTCCCCGCCAGCTGCTGTGCCCTGTCCCGGCTCCCCGCCAGCTGCTGAGCCCTGTCCCGGCTCCCCGCCAGCTGCTGAGCCCAGTCCCGGCTCCCCGCCAGCTGCTGAGCCCAGTCCCGGCTCCCCGCCAGCTGCTGAGCCCAGTCCCGGCTCCCCGCCAGCTGCTGAGCCCAGTCCCGGCTCCCCGCCAGCTGCTGAGCCCAGTCCCGGCTCCCCGCCAGCTGCTGAGCCCAGTCCCGGCTCCCCGCCAGCTGCTGAGCCGTGTCCCGGCTCCCCGTCAGCGGCCGAGCCCCGTCCCGGGGCCCCAATGGCGATCCCAGCTCCCGATCCAGCGGAGCACGCTGTGCGCCCGAACCAAGTTCACGTTCAGGCGGAGCACATCCTGCCCCCGACCCAAGTTCACGTTCACGCGGAGCCCGTCCGGCGTCCGTCCCTAGTTCACGTTCAGGCGGAGCACGCTGTGCGTCCGTCCCAAGCTCACGTTCAGGCGGAGCACGCTGTGCGTCCGTCCCAAGCTCACGTTCAGGCGGAGCACGTTGTGCGTCCGTCCCAAGTCCACGTTCAGGGGAAGCACACCCTGCTTCCGACCCAGGTTCACGTTCAGGAGGAGCACGCTGCGCGTCCGTCCCAAGCTCACGTTCCGGCGGAGCACGTTGTGCGTCCGTCCCAAGCCCATGTTCCGGTGGGGCACGCCTTGCCTCCGCTCCAAGCTCACGTTTTGGCAGAACACGGCCCGCAGCCGTCACTCCCGGTCCCTGCACCCGTGGTGGACGACGAGCAGTCGCCTGCCGTATCGGTCCCAGCGGCGCCTGATGAAGCGCCGCCGCTCCCGGTCCCGGTGCCTGCGATGGACGACGGTCCGCCGCCGAGTCACGCCTCAGCCTCGGCGACGCACGACGACCCACCATCGCACCCCGCTCTGGCCTCGGCAGCATCCGACGACCCGTCGCCACTGCTCGCCTTGGCTCCGGCACAACGCTCGACGACCCACGGCCGCTCCTGGTTTCTGCCTCGGCGGTGGACGGCGACCCACCGCCGCTCCACATTCTTGTCTCGGCAGGGGTCGACGACCAGCCGCCGCTCCCGGTTCCGGTGCCCGCGATGGACGACGGTCCGCCGCCGCGTCACGCCTCAGTCTCGGCGACGCACGAGGACCCACCACCGCGCCCCGCTCTGGCCGCGGCAGCATCCGACGACCCGTCGCCACTGCTCGCCTTGGCCCCGGCGGCGCTCGACGGCCCGCGGCCGCTCTTGGTTCCTGCCTCGGCGGTGGACGACGACCCACCGCCGCTCCATGTTCTTGTCTCGGCAGGGATCGACGACCAGCCGTCGCTCTGCGTTCCTGTGTCGGCGGGGTTCAACGATGGGCCGCCGCCCCACGTTCCGGTCTCGGCGGTGTTCGACGACCAGCCGCCGCTCCACGTTCCTGACGCGGCGGGGTTCGACGACCAGCCGTCGCTCCACGTTCCGGTCTCGGCGACGCTCGACGACCAGCCGCCGCTCCACGCTCCCGCCTCGGCGACGCTCGACGACCAGCCGCCGCTCCACGCTCCCGCCTCGGCGGGGCTCGACGACCAGCCGCCGCTCCGCGTTCCTGTCTCGGCGGGGCTCGACGACCAGCCGCCGCTCCACGTTCCTGTCTCGGCGGGGCTCGACGACCAGCCGCCGCTCCGCGTTCCTGTCTCGGCGGGGCTCGACGACCAGCCGCCGCTCCACGTTCCTGTCTCGGCGGGGCTCGACGACCAGCCGCCGCTCCACGTTCCTGTCTCGGCGGGGCTCGACAATCTGCCGCCGCTCCACGTTCCTGTCTCGGCAGGGTTCAACGACCAGCCGCCGCGCCACGTTCCTGACTCGGCGACGTTCCATGGCCTGCCGCCGCTCCTCGCCCCAGCTCCATCAGCGGACTTCATGTGGCGTTCGGGTCGTTCCGGACGTCCGCCTGAATGGCCCCAATGGGACGCACTGGCCTGGCCACCCTCACGGCCCCCTGAAGGGTCACGAAAAGACTCGCTGGTCTGGCCTCCCGGGAATCCGCCAGACCGGTCTCGATCACGGGTCGTTGACCCACCTCCCGACCCCTTCCGCCCACCCTCGTTCTTAGACATGGTTTTCCTTTTCTTTTCTTTTCCTTTTTTTTGGGACGTCTGGAATCCGTCCCTTGAGGGGGGGGTACTGTCATGATCCGCGTCGGGCATGACAGCCTTTTGTTATTGTTTTCATATGCATGCGGTTTTTGTTATTGTTTTTGTTGTTATTTTCTCCCCTCCTTCCTGCCATGTGCCTTTTCCTGTCTGTTTTGATCAGCTGAGCAGGGGCGTTTCCCCTCAGCACCTCGCCCTCACCAGCCACGCACCTGCTCCTCATCAACGATCACACACCTGCTCCCCATCTGCTCCCCTGATTACCGGACTACTTAAGCCTTCCATGCTCTCAACCCAGTGTCGGGTCATTGCCGAAAATCACGGACAGCCACGACCACCTTTGTTCACGTTCTGCTCCTTGTTCATGTTCATGCTCTGGTTCCCCTCTTCGTTCCCGTCTTTCAGTGTTGTTCCTCGCCCTGCCTCCCAGTCTGGTCACGTTAAGTTTGTCTTTTGTTATTTTTCACCCTGCCACATTGTTTGCCCTGGTTGTTTCAGTTAATAAATTCCCTTCACGTTACTGACCTCTCTGCCTCCTCGCCTTTTGGGTCCACCTCCTCCTCGCCGACCGGCGAGTCCTGACAGAATGACCCGACCAAAGAAGGACCCAGCGAGAGGCTCACGGCGGCGTCATGGATATTCAGGCCCTGAAGACGGCTGCCAACTTATTTTTGATCGCAGTGGTAGCGCCACCAACTGGTTAAAACAAATACAAATTATTTTCGTTGATGTTTTTCTCCGGGCAGGTTCACAAAATCTACCTTATATTTGCTCGGATGAGTGTTTAGGCCTTGAGGATGTCACAATACGAAAGTCTTTCGCCTTCTTCAGAGTGTCACATGATGGTGTCTTGTGACCCGTCTTTATCAGCTGATGTTCCATGAGGGCGTGACTTACCTGTCACAAGAATGAAGGCAAGTCACGCCCCCCGCTGTCCGTTCACTCCGCCAAGATGCTGCTCCAGGTGGTAGAGAGGATGAAGGCTCCCTTGTCTCTGTTCATGGTTTTTATGCCTCGCTTGCAGATCTCAATGGCCTCTCTGATCCAGCGCTGTTGTTTGTTCTCTTCGGTGCGGATGACCCTGCCCTTCTCCCGGTCCATGATGTGGTTTTCCCTTTTGCAGTGGTCAGTGATTGCTGATTTGTAATGTTCATGTTGTTGTCCATGACGCCGCCGGACGGACAACCCCCCTCAGCCTGCCGACCAACCCCGTGTCCTTCAAGTAGGTTCCATTTTCCGCTCGACGTCTGTTTCTCCCCTTTTGCCCCCCGATTACAGCACCGATTACCAGCCTGTCATACCCCCTCACCTGATCATAGATTCGGATTACGAGGACGATTTTGAGCACCAAGCCCTTTCACCCCCTCACGGTTCGAGTAAGTCCGGTCACGAGTTTGATTTTGAGCACCTTGCCCCTCACATTTTTTCCGATCCAGATCACGACTATGATTTTGAATATATTGCCACTCTCTTAGTCGCTCAGCGCAACGCGGAGTTATTTTTGAGCCGTCACCTTCCTCCCCCCGAGCCATTTGAGTTTTTCGCGACCACCTCCCACTCCCCCTCGCGCGCTTCACGTCCCAAATCCCGGAAGTCACGGTCACGTCGCGCACATCGTTCACCATCAGTTTCAGCACCGGATCACGCTCCCCTGGCGTCTCCTAGCTCGCGTTCACCAGCCCCCGCAGTCACGGTCCCTCAGGTCTCCCGTTTTCCTGATTCCCTATGGCGGCAGGCTGACAGGGATCAGGGCCCCCGGTTCGGCTGTGCCCGGATCGACTGCTGCGCCCGGCCCGCTGTCGCCTCCACGCCTGCAGCAGTGACCAATGCAGCTCCCGCTGCACGGACCCCGCCGCCTCCATGCGAGCCGCAGCCTCCAGAGTCCCGTGCCGACTCCTCGAAGGCGGCCGAGCCCCATTCCGGCTCCCCGCCAGCTGCTGAGCCCTGTCCCGGCTCCCCGCCAGCTGCTGAGCCCAGTCCCGGCTCCCCGCCAGCTGCTGAGCCCTGTCCCGGCTCCCCGCCAGCTGCTGTGCCCTGTCCCGGCTCCCCGCCAGCTGCTGAGCCCTGTCCCGGCTCCCCGCCAGCTGCTGAGCCCAGTCCCGGCTCCCCGCCAGCTGCTGAGCCCAGTCCCGGCTCCCCGCCAGCTGCTGAGCCCAGTCCCGGCTCCCCGCCAGCTGCTGAGCCCAGTCCCGGCTCCCCGCCAGCTGCTGAGCCCAGTCCCGGCTCCCCGCCAGCTGCTGAGCCCAGTCCCGGCTCCCCGCCAGCTGCTGAGCCGTGTCCCGGCTCCCCGTCAGCGGCCGAGCCCCGTCCCGGGGCCCCAATGGCGATCCCAGCTCCCGATCCAGCGGAGCACGCTGTGCGCCCGAACCAAGTTCACGTTCAGGCGGAGCACATCCTGCCCCCGACCCAAGTTCACGTTCACGCGGAGCCCGTCCGGCGTCCGTCCCTAGTTCACGTTCAGGCGGAGCACGCTGTGCGTCCGTCCCAAGCTCACGTTCAGGCGGAGCACGCTGTGCGTCCGTCCCAAGCTCACGTTCAGGCGGAGCACGTTGTGCGTCCGTCCCAAGTCCACGTTCAGGGGAAGCACACCCTGCTTCCGACCCAGGTTCACGTTCAGGAGGAGCACGCTGCGCGTCCGTCCCAAGCTCACGTTCCGGCGGAGCACGTTGTGCGTCCGTCCCAAGCCCATGTTCCGGTGGGGCACGCCTTGCCTCCGCTCCAAGCTCACGTTTTGGCAGAACACGGCCCGCAGCCGTCACTCCCGGTCCCTGCACCCGTGGTGGACGACGAGCAGTCGCCTGCCGTATCGGTCCCAGCGGCGCCTGATGAAGCGCCGCCGCTCCCGGTCCCGGTGCCTGCGATGGACGACGGTCCGCCGCCGAGTCACGCCTCAGCCTCGGCGACGCACGACGACCCACCATCGCACCCCGCTCTGGCCTCGGCAGCATCCGACGACCCGTCGCCACTGCTCGCCTTGGCTCCGGCACAACGCTCGACGACCCACGGCCGCTCCTGGTTTCTGCCTCGGCGGTGGACGGCGACCCACCGCCGCTCCACATTCTTGTCTCGGCAGGGGTCGACGACCAGCCGCCGCTCCCGGTTCCGGTGCCCGCGATGGACGACGGTCCGCCGCCGCGTCACGCCTCAGTCTCGGCGACGCACGAGGACCCACCACCGCGCCCCGCTCTGGCCGCGGCAGCATCCGACGACCCGTCGCCACTGCTCGCCTTGGCCCCGGCGGCGCTCGACGGCCCGCGGCCGCTCTTGGTTCCTGCCTCGGCGGTGGACGACGACCCACCGCCGCTCCATGTTCTTGTCTCGGCAGGGATCGACGACCAGCCGTCGCTCTGCGTTCCTGTGTCGGCGGGGTTCAACGATGGGCCGCCGCCCCACGTTCCGGTCTCGGCGGTGTTCGACGACCAGCCGCCGCTCCACGTTCCTGACGCGGCGGGGTTCGACGACCAGCCGTCGCTCCACGTTCCGGTCTCGGCGACGCTCGACGACCAGCCGCCGCTCCACGCTCCCGCCTCGGCGACGCTCGACGACCAGCCGCCGCTCCACGCTCCCGCCTCGGCGGGGCTCGACGACCAGCCGCCGCTCCGCGTTCCTGTCTCGGCGGGGCTCGACGACCAGCCGCCGCTCCACGTTCCTGTCTCGGCGGGGCTCGACGACCAGCCGCCGCTCCGCGTTCCTGTCTCGGCGGGGCTCGACGACCAGCCGCCGCTCCACGTTCCTGTCTCGGCGGGGCTCGACGACCAGCCGCCGCTCCACGTTCCTGTCTCGGCGGGGCTCGACAATCTGCCGCCGCTCCACGTTCCTGTCTCGGCAGGGTTCAACGACCAGCCGCCGCGCCACGTTCCTGACTCGGCGACGTTCCATGGCCTGCCGCCGCTCCTCGCCCCAGCTCCATCAGCGGACTTCATGTGGCGTTCGGGTCGTTCCGGACGTCCGCCTGAATGGCCCCAATGGGACGCACTGGCCTGGCCACCCTCACGGCCCCCTGA